>NC_058057.1:25081081-25381081 GCF_020085105.1 Siniperca chuatsi
AAAGCACATTCACAAATACAGTAACCTGTGTCAAAAAGAGAAGCTGTAAATAAACACCTGTGAGGATTCCCACATGATTTTAGACAGTGTCAGTTGAGTGAGCTGCGTTTACTTTCATGTACTTGTAAAAGTCTAGACCTCCTTGGACTTACTGTCATATCATTTGTGACAAAGTCCGCCCACTATTATGCCGACTAAAACAAACCATGCAAAATAATTTGATTCTGCTTCTCCTGTCTAATATGCGCGCAGCATTGTAGGAAAATAAGCATAATTTATGCCGACTATCGTTATTCAAAACAAATTTCAGATGTGCCGTCATCTTCAATAATCATCATAACAAGTGTCGTAAGTAAAGAAGAAATCAAATGAAGCAATATTAACAACATTTACATGTGCTTCACAGCTTCAGTCCAGAGCATGAAGGCATAATTCAAGTAAACTCAGGAAACGTTGGCCCTGTGCAGTAGCTGCAGTACAAAACCAAACAGAATGGCTCTCTAGTTCTTCCTCCCAGACACTCCAAATAAAGAACTTCCCATGCTGTTATGATCCATCAAGAATTTAGAGAACAGCAAACTTTGTGATGGTGATCTAGGAATTGGAAGCTTGTTTTACCAGCCAGTTTTCCTTTGAAACTGGATTTTCAAGTGCCATGATTGACCTACAATACAAATAAAGTGCAGTGGAGCTTCTTCTGCATGTCATTGCTTGCATACTCTGTTTTCCAATCGCCAATGACCTTTCCAGGATGAAACGTTCTGTCAATTGGAGGTAATGCTTCTTCTATGCAAGTGTTTGTGAGCACGAGGGACCTACTGCAGAGGAGCTCTGAAGGAGTCAAACAGCTTGGGGGGAGCGTTGACCAACTTTCTCTGTGCCTTGTTGGTCACCCACCTGGCTTGAATCCACAGTAGATTGTGGCTGTGCTTGATTAAGCTGGAGGCTCACCCAGAGCCTCCAGCGAACCAATTATCGAGGACATTATGCTTGGCAATAAAAATCAAGTGCACCTTTAGGTACTTCACATAGAGTGTGGTGCCAACATGTATCCCAGGGCAGCAGGGAGACCTTCTTAGTTGTCCTGCGATCCAGTGACTTGGCAGGGTCACAGTGAGGTTTCATGGGAGAAGCTGATCGAGGGTTCCAGCTTGACTCCGTTGGTTTTCTTTTCTGAAGGGCAGTCACCAGGACACTCAGTAGGAATCTAGGAGAAAGAAAGAGAGGAAAATGTCGATGGAAATCAGCAAAACAATTCGACAAGCATTTGTTGCAGTTTAGAAGAGCCAGGGATGAATTAGACAGACATCATAATGGAGTAGCCTCCGCTTTGATGGGTGTTAAAAGGGGTGCTAATTAATGAAATGTGAACCTGATTAAACAAATGACTCCTCGCTGGGCTGTCGTTGGTATTAGCTTCTGATTTTCAAACTGGAAAATCACAGAATGTGGTTTAGAAATGTGAAATTTCTCTTACACTTCAGTAAACTCAGTTTATAAATATATCTGACACAAACAAAATTCTTCATTTTCAATCTACAACACATGGTTTTAGTTATCAACAAGGTGTGGGAGTTCGGAGGTGTGACAAGTCATGTTATCATTTAAACCTTCACTTATTGGCCTGGTATTCATCAGACAGGGTTGAATCAATTTGCAAGTCGACTTCCCATTTCGGTTTCCAGACTTCAAACTTGTACTGTAGCTAAAGCTGAGCTGTATGAGGCTAGCAAAACAAAGCAACAAGTAAACCCCCACCAATGAGGAACAACTGTGCCACCCTTTTTTCACCCGTAATTATTACACCTCCACTGGGACAGTTAAGTCTAATTTTGAAAATGTGAAGCTTTCTGGTAAAATGCATTAAAAACAAAACTGAAGGGAAAAGTGAGTTATTCAATAATAGCATGAAATGTTTTGCTAGGACAGTGATTGATTTGCTTTGCATTAAAGTGGCTATAGTCAATATTTTTAAATTGACAACAGATCACAAGACTATTTGTATGGGAAAGGTGTTGCAGGTAGTAACCAGCCCACAGAAAATGATCACCAGACTCTCTACGGAACGTTTGAGCATCTTTTAGCTCATTGTTTTGGTTTTCCGGCCCGCAACTTTACTGTTTTGGTTCACTCTCACCGCTCTCATGGCGTCGTTTTTGGCTGCAGCAGATGTTTGTTATTAAAAAAGCTTTAAAAACCCACTGGACACTACCTGCTCAGCACAGTTAGAGACTAGCTGGTGAACATAGTGGAGCCTTTAGCAGCTAAAGAGCCAGATATTTCCCTCAGGAGTTGGTGGAGACCAAAAGCAAGCATGAATACTGGACTTACATCCATCAGGTGACACAAACACGACTCCAAATGAATGATCATGTTGCTCTGTAACTGATGGATGTGTAAATAAGTGACCGTTTACTAACAAGTTCACCATATCAACTTAAAAGGTTGTCAGTTTGTTTACACTGCACCCCAGTGACCACATCATCATCTCAATCTACTGCATTCTCTTTCTTTATACTGCCACCAGATGGCGCCATATGAAAGCAAAAGGGAAATGCTGACATAGTGTATATATGAGGCAGTGCTTGTGATCCCTGTCACAGTGGAACAGTAAAAAGAAAAAGTTGGATAAAACTGTGATTTTCTCTTTTCAAGTTATTTCATTTGATTTATTTTCAGAGGCCAAATTTCACAAGGACAAAGAAGAAATACATATGAAAACATAAACGTGGGATCAAAGAGTTCTGCAGGTATATATTAATTTTCTGTCTCTTTATTCATATCGCAAACCTCAAACTTGATTTTGTGATCTTTAGGGAAACCAAAGCTTAAGTTGGAAACCTCTGAGCTAAGGATGAAGATGAAGGAGAGGATGGGTTTGATGAATTGCCTTCTCTGAAGGGCACTTCAACAGTGACTCAGCAGGATGGTGGGAACATGGAAGAAAGGTGAATTGAAGAGTCCAGAAACAGACACAGGTTTACTGGCCTGGCTTATCTGAAGGGTGCTTTGCAGGGCATCTTCAGAATTAGAGATAATCAGCTGGTGGCGAGGTTAGATTCAAGAAGAGAAATGATTTTATAGCTTTGTCTGTTTAGAGGACAACATGTGTGCCAGAACATGAACACAAAAGAGACTTAATGTCCAAACTGACAAGGGACTCTGTTCAGGGAAAGCACAGAAAGGTTCAAGAATCTGTCTCTTCATAAGGTCACTCCATGGGACGCCAGTAGGAGAAAAAATACTGAACAAAGAGACACTCAGACTAAATGCTGTCCTCTCTAAAGGGCACTCCACAGGGACGAAGAAGGAGAAGGAAATGAGAGCGCACTGTATGGGGAAATACAGATTTTTTCAAAATACAGAAGGACCTCATTTGTTCCAATTTCCACAAAATCCATCATCCAGAAAGTCAACAAATATACAAACATACTGAAAGCAGAGAACATCGTCAGGGATCAAACTTACTGTGTAGATAACAGCTTGCTAATTCGTGTCTGTAGCTCTGACTGAGCCACTTTCCACTTAAGTCACTTTGGCTCAAAGCATCTATATGTCATATTATGCCATCAAGTACCTCATGAATAATAATAACTTGTTCCTGGTAGGTGAGGGATCTCAAAAAATCTATTTTCAAAGAATATGATCTACTGTAAACCTTTGGGTGTGTGTTGGGTACAAGAAGGCAGACGTCACCCACTGTGTTTTTGTGCACTTACTGCTTGCAGGTGGTTGCTGTCTGCTCCCATGTTGACGTTGTGTCTTTTCAGTTCTGACTTAATTAAGGCTGAAACATAAAATGAGGAAACATCACGTTTCTAATATTTGGCTTGACATGCACAAATGAACACACACATATTCACACACACAGCCTACCAGTGAGCAGTATTCCCAGGAAGATCCAGGCGCAGAGGAAGAGATTTCCAGCCAGTGGATTGTGGTCTGTGGTCAGTTTGCCCTGAATCA
The DNA here is from genome assembly GCF_020085105.1 of Siniperca chuatsi. Classification (NCBI taxonomy): domain Eukaryota; kingdom Metazoa; phylum Chordata; class Actinopteri; order Centrarchiformes; family Sinipercidae; genus Siniperca; species Siniperca chuatsi. The sequence goes on from NC_058057.1 coordinate 25,085,048, forward strand.
GAGTGAAAATGATCCCAAATATCTGCACACACACACACACACACACACACACACACACACACACACAAACAAATGCATGATTAATTCATGTGAAAGTACTACATGTAGCACTTTAAGGACACTTCTGAGAAACTTTGTGATACCTGAGCAAAAGCATTGAGAAGTCCTGACGATGTTCCTTCAGACTCTGGGTATGTGATCTCCACCCCAAACTCAAAGCCCAGGGGCAGGTAACCCGTCATGAAGAACCTGAGACACAGACATCAGACTGTTACAGGAGCAGGGAGACTAAATAAAGTCAAATAATCTGTCTATTCTGCTTAAATATATGATTGCAGCCTCCAAGGATGTAAACAAACCTGTTTATGACTAATCACTAAGGATGTTGATTAGTGCCTCCTGGTAACACCTGGGCCGGTGTTCCCAGCCTATAAAAGCGAGGTCCTGTTACTCATGCTCTCTCTCTCTCGGTCTGCTCATTCTGCTTCTCCCTCTCCTCTCCTGCAGGCACACTGCCGGGCGCGCGAGGACGGCAGCGTTACCTCAGTTTCCCTTTTGTTCTGTGATGCACTTTAAAACACCCACATCGCTCACACACACACCTTACACTACTGATTCCACCAATACTAACACTCCACGCTTTGTTATTGTTTAGTTATGTAATTAATTAATTTGCTTTTGTTAAATAAATTACTTTGGTTAAACTGTTGAAATGGTGAGTCTCCCACATTTGTCACGGCTCAAGAGCCACGTTGTGAAGGAATATTACACCAATACTTTATGTCACAAGTTTAGAAACTGATTTTGCAATTCAGCAATCATTCGGTTTATTTTCTGCAGATACAAATTGCACTATACAAGCGCACAAGGGTTTTACCATAAGAATATACTGGTTCTGTAGGCATATTCATGTGAAGGTCAGTGCTGTTAATTGGACATAAAGTGTGAAGGAGGGAACAAGTTATGCAGACTGTGCAGAGTCATTTGTCTTTATGAGCCCTCTGACATAACTGGAGATTGTTTGCAAGGTAACGTGTAACGTGTCGGATAACATGATACTGTGCAGCCTGGAAACATAAAGTAGCTATTTAAAGTGCATACAACGTGAACACATCACAATGACGTGTGTTAGATCCTGTTTCACACCACTGCTTTAGGGCTGCATTGGCAAAAATCAAGGTGGTTCAGCTGTCAAATATTGCAATTGCAATATGAAGTGCTACAGTACCATCAATGTTTTTCTGTGCTTGAAAAGCATTACTTACTCTGTATTTACTTTGATAAATAAAAACCTGCATATGGTATATCAATCCAAACTTTTCGAATCTGAAATATATATTATATATATATATATGATATAAATATATAATATAATCATGTAAAAAAAATGCTACAAAACTTAGATATATATTGTATTACAAATACAGTACACTATGTAAATGTAACGTAACTAGGTGTATAATTTTGTGAACCAGGCCCATCGTACCCCAGGACTCCAGCAGTGAAGAAGACCAGGTAGATGTTGTTGAGGTTCAGAGTGAAGGTGAAGACCACCATGCCCAGAAACGACAGGCTGTACACGATCAGAGTCGTCATCCTGTAAAACAGTAGCACAAACACGCCAGAGGCAGAGACACTCACTTATTTGATCGCTTTTAATGACAGCCTTTCAGTCATCGATCAGAGTTAACATTTGTTACTTCTGTAATCACCATCTGCATGTCAAACTCTGATTCTCCCCATCCTGATTCATTTTCCTCCCTCTTGTCTCCCACGCACAGACACATGAGCTAGACCAGATGAAAACAAATGGCTGAAGTAGATTTTTTATGGATGAAAAACCCCCATTCCTTTGATTTTACTAACAAAAACTATGGAGACACAGTAAACTTGAGCACTGCTTAGAGAACTACAACCTGATCTGGCACAACCGGACAGGTTTGGGTGGGTCAGGATTCAATTTCTCTACTCCCTCCAACTTGATTGTCTCAGGTTTGTTTTTACTGCATCTTCCCTCCCAGCAGGAGGATCTGTTTTGTTCACTTCTGATATTACACATTATGGTCCAAAGTATGTGGACACGCCTGTCTGGGTCTGTTATTCAAAGGTTGGGCTTCTTAGTTCCAATTAAGCGAAATCTTAATGGTACTTCAAACAATGACATATTTTTCCAACTTGTCAGGAGTTGGGCAGAGGCAACAGTTTGCGGAAGACCCTTTCCTTTTTCACAATGGCAATGTCCCTGTGCATAAAGCCAGGTCCATAAAGAAATGTTTTTCCCAGTTTGGTGTGGAAGAACTTGACTGGCCGGCACAGAGCCGTCAACCCCATCAACCACCTTTAGGATGAACTGCGACGCCGACTGTGAGCCAGACCTTATCGTCCAACTTTTGGCCTTGTAATAACTGAGCCTGATTTTTAGGGCCCGTAACTCTTTCCCCTGACTGTTCGTAGAAGACATTACAGCATTCTGGAGATGTGTAATAGTAAAGTTATATTTAATGACTCCTGCTGTTATTATTCAGCAGTGTCTTTGTATCTCAATGCATTGCATTTCATTGTTGGGCAGGATGTTGATTAGTGCCTGCGAGGTCCTGTTACTCATGCTCTCTCTCTCTCTCTCGGTCTGCTCGTTCTGCTTCTCCGTCTTCTCTCCTGCAGGCACACTGCCGGGCGCGTGAGGACGGCAGCGTTACCTCAGTTTCCCTTTTGTTGTTTCATGCACTTCCACTGATACTCACACCCCATGCCTTGTTAGTGTTCAGTTATGTGTTTAATTAATTAGCTTTTGTTAAATAAATTACTTTGGTTAAACCATTGAAATGGTGAGTCTCCTACATTTGTCATGGCCCAGGTTGTGACACTGCGCACAAGAAAAATTAAAAACTAAATTACAAAAAAATCTACGTATGTCATCCTTTAATAACATAATGTTTTGTAAATTCAGTAAGAACATGTGGGACAAGCGTGTTGCCTACTTGTATGTCTTTGTGTGGTCCAGCCACAGGCCGCAGAGGATGGAGCCGACCATTCCAGCAACAACCAGAGTCAAACCAATTCTCCCAGCATTCAACTCCTGTTTCTGAGGAGAGGAGAGGAGGAGAGGTTAATATAGCCTCAATAGAAACAAACAGCTGATTAAAAAGGCTTTTGTGCTCCTTTAAACTCATCACCTCCAAGCAGATACACAAAAGTTCCCCTTACAGGTGGACTATAAGCCTGCCACATGTTCTGTAAGTGCGTATATGTGGGTGAGGGTTGTTAGCTGGACAGAGTCAGGGATTTACAGTGCTTCTGGTGAGGGAGAGCTGTTGAGTCATCTGACAGTTCAGCTGAGAGTTTTATAAGTTCATGCAAGGCTGAATATCTCTCAGTTTGTGTGTGTGTGTGTGTGTGTGTGACAGAGAGAGTGTGTTGCTAAGTAAAGCAGAAACTGAATGAGCGTCAGCCTTTCTGTGTATGTGTCTGTCTGTCTGAGTGAGTGGGTGAGTGAGTGAGAGAGAGTGTGTTTTAGAGTGAATGAATCAGTCTTTCTCTCCAGTTTTGTGGATGTGCGTGTGTGTGCGTATGCACTGACAGCGTTATGGTGGGTAGCAGGCATGCGTGAAAACAGCTAATGAACTCACACAATAAGCTCATGTCTCATCAAAGCCATCAGAACTTTCTTTGTTCTTTTCGCTCTCTCTCAATACCTCTTTCTCTCCATCTTTCTTTCCATCCACCTATTTTTATGTAAATTTTAAACATGAATGGGAACACCACAATTGTAAAAAAACCCAGGTAAATGGAAATGTTTTAAGCATGGCTGAGGTGAAAAAGTTGGTCTAGTGATTAAGAGAAGATCTGCAGTAAGTGACATAGATTGTTCCATTATTATGTTGTTTGACCTGCTTGTATATTGTTCTTTAAGCCATAACCTTAAAAACATGACAATAGGTGAGAACCAACACAAAGATCAACAGTAAACTGAGAGCTTTGCTTTGTGACTCAGTTTGCTCTTCAGCACAGGAGACAATTGCTACAATACTGTAGCTGATACATCTGACCCTCAGGAAAAGGGATCCTTTTGTCACTCACTGAAAGACGAGACAACCCACATATGAACACTGTCTTCGACCAACACACCATGATTTGTTAGTCAAAAGACAGGAAACGACACAGTTAGGGATAGGCGGCAAAAGTAACCACCAAATCCCATGAGAACACAAGTTTTCGCTTTTGACTGTAACAAAACAGAATTGAACATCTATCAATCAACATTTTGTTTATGTTGAAATTGTGTGAACAAGACAAAAAACTAAAGCTAAATCTACATGTGTATAGTTAGCATGTTACATGGTAACATGTATCTTGTAACTGCATGTTAATTTGTTAACATATGAATATAAGCAGGGTAACTAATATAGCAGGTATGTTATGTACATTTAGCATGTTAGCATGCTATGTTAGCATTAATCTCTAAATTACAGCTGCAGGCTCACAGGAGTTCTGTCGTTAGTTTTTTAAAGTATCCTGTCATTAACTTAGGTATTGTGTGGAAAATTTAAGCTGCTGGTGGCGCTAGAGGGAAAGTCAGGGGACCACCAGAGTCATGAGGATTCACCCTCTGCAGACCATGAATATCTGGACCAAATTTCATTGTAATCCATTGAGTAGTTGTCAAGATATTCACTCTGGACCAAAGTTTTGGACTGACAAAAGTGACCGACTACCATCATCATCCCTACAGCTGGGGCTATAAACCAAATATGAAGACAGTGAGAATTGGTTAAAAACTCCAGAATAAGCTAGTAAGTGGGCCTTAAATTAACAGGGGGTTTTGGTCAAATATTTGAAATAATCTACAGGCACTAAAACGATCAGGAGACCAGAATCCTTAACTTTATCTCTCAACTATCAATAGCAACTGGTTCAGACTCAGTGATAATGTCCCAATCATGGATATAAATAACATGCTAGTTGTAATGAGTGTCCTCTCTTAAAACCCAGGTAAAAAAGACAGGAGTGTTTTCATTCACTCAGAGCTGTTTGTGTTTTACCTCATAGCAGGCCAAGATCATCTGGTTGAGAAGTGTTGAGACTGAGTAGAAGGAACCAGTCATTATACCTACAGACAGACAGAAACAAAGTGGAAGGGGAGAGTGCAGTTAGTTTTATAGTAGTTCTGTCTTGTATACTAAGTGAGTCCATTAAGCTTAGAATTGAATTTGTCCATGATGAATATGTCTGGGTTTGGTTTTGATGTTTTCAAATCTAATTCTAAAGGCAAAAACAACCACGGGCAACAAACACACACGCCCAAAACTGACAGTAGAATAAGAACGCTGCAGTGAAAAGATGACGTTTACTATAGAAATTATGTTTCTAAAGGTCATTGTCACTGTGTCATTATGACACATGCATTAATGTTATTAGAGAGTACATTTGTTGGCATACAATTAGCTCTGTCTATCCAACTGTGTGTCTAGCTGCCGTGAATGGCTGTGAGTGTGTGTGCATCTCTGATTGGCTGTTGCCGAGTTAGATTCATTATGCACGCAGGTCAAATGTGTATGACATTAAATACGGCCTCATCCTCTTCTTTAAGTCGGCCTGTCAAATGCAGAAGAAAAGTGTCCGGCTGAATGAGGACAGAAAGGTAAAAAGTGTGACAGATCATTTATGCAAGCTGAGTTGTGAAGTGTGTGCGTGTCGTGCTGTCACACATGGAGGAGTCATGTGAAACGACATGTGCCATGAGATGGTCACGCCAGAAACACGAGAGTGCAGAGAAGCACTTTCAGCCTCCTTCAGTTTCTGTTCTTAAAGTGGCCCTAATGATGTCTCTCCAGGGGAAATGCTCAGTTTCAGGATTGTTATCAGAAATCAGAAATACTTTATTGATCAGAATAAAGTTATGAGAGGATTATGGGTGTTTTTTAAGTTTTAAGAGTCTGAAGGTTGAAGGATTAGGTTAAAAACTCACAACCTAAAACGTGGGTGCTGCCCTGTATGTATAAACAAGCGATGGCTTCCAAGAATGCAATATAGCAGGAAAAAAATCAGTAACACACATATATATATATATATTGTTCATTTTTCCAAAAATAGCAGTGCTAATGTAAATCTAGTGGTAGTTGCAGTATTAATGAAAGTAGCAGTAGTTGTACTAATGGACACAGTACAAATACTAAAGGCAGAGCTGAAGTAATATTAGTAGTAGTAGTAGCAGAAGGGATAACAGTAGTATTAGTGGTAGTAGCAGCAGTAATAGTTGTGGTAGCAGAAATCGTACAAGTAGAAGTAGAAGTGGTAATGTATGCCTAAGTGAAAGCAGTGATGATAATAATAATCTAAGTAGATGTAGTAGTTAGCCAGGGAACCAGACAAATCTGCCGAGCTCTTGTTTCATTCGCGCTGGAAGATATCATAATCACATCCGTTTATCTAATATCAGTACAGTGTAGCTGTAATTTGAGTTAAAGTTTGTGACCGGGCTGCCATTTTTTTTTCCTGCTTGAAAACAGACCAAGGACCACCCCAACTTGCATGTGTCGCTCAGCACATTCTTTTGCTCTGATTGGTTGTAGGTCTAACCAATTGCAGAGGCATTTTGGTCTGCACCCGTTGATAACGCCCCTTGGAAATCAAAAATGAACTGAGAGGTTCCAGACTTATATGTATTTGTGAATTACTCTGGCGATGCCAGGCTACGTAGCAGTAGTAGGAATTATAATAGTATTAGTCATGAACATACTGGTAATAGTAGTAGTGATAGTAGTACTAGTAAGTGGTGATAGTAGGAGTAGTAGTAGCAGCATTAGTAGTAAGGCTATAGAAGTAGTAGTGAATTAAGTGATAGTAGTAGAAGTAATAGTAGTAGCAGCAGTAGTAATAGTAGTATAGTAGTAGTAGTAGTAGTAGTTGTGGTCCCTACTACTTGACCTTATCTCACTTCCAGGAGCTTTCCAACAGAAGAACTGTCAGGGCTCATTAACTGCTGATCTGTGACCTCCTGACTAAGTTCTGATGATAATCCAGGAGTTGAGGCTTCTTGTAGTCATTGAAAGTTCCTCTCTGGATCTGAGAGTCCACAAAATTAAAGGAAAACATTCAAATGTTCCCATTGATCTGGTGGTGTTTCACACTTACCGTAGCTGATGAGCAGGAGGACGAATGCTTTATTCTTTATCAGGTTGAAGATGGACTGTTTGTAGGAGTAATCTTCAGGAGGAGAGTCTGGTAGGACGGCCTGGGCATGACTGGGAGGGAGGAGAGGGCGGTCCTTTATGACTGTGGAACACACAGAAACAGCCAATTTTGGGTTAGCTCGGTAGAGTCATTGCTGTATTTTATTGCCTAACTGGACTGTTTTGAACTCTTTTAGACTGTTTATGCCCAAAGATATATATGGTTTAATGTAAGATTTGCATTACTGATGACCAGTTTCAAAAACATACCAAATGTTTTTTTGACGTGTTTGTAGACCTTTCAGACAACCGTTGGTTTCTATTCACTTAACTACCGTATGAAAATCAAAAGACACAAAATTTGCTTGAAATGGATAATTCAATAAACATCATGTCTACTTTTAATATAGTCAAAGTTACGTAATCGCTGTGTGATAAAGTAATTAGGGGTTCAGTGATTCCACATTTCTCCTGAAACTCCTTGCGTTGAACTGAGATAGTTTCTTTGACACAGTTTCAACAGTATATGTTTACACACTGTTTCATGGCTGGTTTAAAGCCAGAGTTTGATAGGCCAGGTCTAAATTGAGAATGCATGATTATTTCATCCTCTCCACGCACCACTAACCCCACCCTTTTCCTCTCCAGAACATGATATATAGTTAAAATGCATAAAACCCCAAACCTTAACCATAGGTCTTTCCTTAACCCAAACCTAATCCTATTCTAATCTTAATCCTAAACTGGTCACTTACAGATGTAAGGAGCAGCAAAATGTCCCCAATACGGAGGATTTCTGGAATATTTACATCCTTGTGAGGACATCTGGTCCACAGAAACACACACACACACACACACACACACACACACACACGCACACCTGTGTTCTAATGTGCAGAGGTATGCCTGTGGTCACTTCACATGATTTTGAGGTAACTAAACCACATATCCCCAGCGGCTATGTATGTATGTATGCTACTTCCCATGAGGCAAGGCAGCGTGCATGTGTGTGTGTTGTGTGTGTTTGTGGTGTATACCTATAACTGTGAGGATGAAGAGGGCCGTGGAGACAGCAGCAGTGCCGTAGAACATGATACTGATGTTGTGACCCGTCCGATTAACGTCGTCGGGTGTGTTGGGAACCAAAACTGGAGGCAACAGGAAGCCTATGGCTGTTCCCAACTAGGGATGAGAGACATAGAGACAGACACACACACACACACACACACACACACAGAGAGAGAGAGAAATATTGTTTATTAACACTACTATTGCTGTTATACTGTTTTATCATATTACACATTTAAACTGTTTGGTGAAGACATCCTTGTGTATTACTCAGTTATGTAACATTTTTTATTGCTATGTTCTATTCTATTGTGTTGAAAGTATATTTTATTTCATTATTTTCTTCTGAATTCTGTTCTGTTCAGTCATAATCTATTGCAGGTCTATTGTAGGCTACGTATTTGCAGTCAGAGTATTGTCTAGTATCCTTTCTATTAAAGTTTTTTCCTCTTCATTTATCTTCTCCTCTAATTCCATGTAGTAGCCTAAACATTCTAGTCTATTCTCTTTTATTAAATTATATTCCATCAGCTACATCTCTCTGCTATTCTACTTTATTCTACTGGCTCCATTTCTCCTCAACTCTACCATGTCTCTACTCTCTTTTCTAACCTAAAAACATCCTGTAAAATATAGCCTTATCAATAATCTGCGGCACGCGCACACACTGACCTGGTTCCCGAGCACGGCCGTGGCGCACGCGGTAGAAACCTCCCGGGGTCCGAACCACACCGAGGCGATGCGGGACGGCAGGCCGAGGATGAACACCTGCGCCACGGAGCAGATGACCTGCGCGGTGACGGTGACTCCGAACAGCTCGGGGCTCACGCTGGCGCACTTGAGCCAGGCGCCGGCGCAGTTGAGGCCGGCGCCCAGCAGGGCCGTCAGCCGCAGACCCTTCCGGTCCAGCAGCCAAGTGGCCGGGAAGATGAGCGGCACGTAGACGACCATGTAAACTATGGAGAGCCAGTCCACCTTGTCGTTAGTCACCCCGTAGTACTGGGTGAACACGTTGGTGATGATGCTGTACTGGATCCACTGGAAGGCGTTCACCAAGGAGGAGAGGCTGAAAACCGTCAGCACGGCGAACCGGCGCCGGTACAGTCTCGTCTCTAACTTCGTCCCTTCCTTCTCCTCCGCCTCTCCTCCGTTGGGCAGCATCGCCTCTCTTTCATCCGGCGGCACCTCCTTCTCCTGCTCCAGCGCCCGCTCGGTGTCTGTCTCCCCAGTCCCGCACGTCGGCGCCGCTCCGTAGGTCGAACCCGCGCATCGCTCCGCTGCACCCTCCAGCTCGGAAGTCTTCCTGCCGATCGTGATGTCGTCAGGTGCGCCAGTATCCGCGCGCAGATGCTCCTGCACGAGCTCGCCGGCAACCATGATGCTTCTAGTTTGATACTTTGTCTTCTACTCGCTGCTGAGTCGAGATGTGACACCTAGGGGCGAGGCAGGAAGAGAGAACACGCAGAGTGGTTTCCTCATTCGGTAAGGACTTGTGAATACCGCAACGATGCTTTAAAGAACATGAATGACCAGAATATGAACCAGACTAATACGTGATAAATATTAAAATAACCTAGGCTACTTTAACATGCCCTACTCATTACAAAACCCCGTTTTCTCGTCTCTCTTCTCCGGCTTCTCTGAGCCGGTGCGCTGCCAGTCTGCCCGACCTGTGCGTCTCTGCCTCTCTCTATATCTTTTGTTCAGCCGACGCTGACACACGGCCTTCCGATGCCGAGGAGCCAATAGTAGAGCAGCTAGAGCTGTAGCCTATACCCGGGTGTATGTGTGAATTGTAATCGTGACCATGTGGAAGCTGAGATCCCATGATGCAACAGCTTGTAAAGTGAAATAAAAGCTATAGTCTTGCACTAATAAAAATAAGAATTATTATTAAATGTACGTAATTAACAAGACAAATATTATTAAATTCTTAAGTAGCGATATTAAAACAAACTATTATTGAAATGTTCATGGCCATTTTAATGAAAAAGTCACTATCTATTAGTATTTTAGGCCTGTATAAATGTCCAAGTACACATTAAAATATGTGTCATCTCATTCATGGTTTGTTGTTTTGAAGACATGGTCAGCTAAATGCTGAAATGTGAATTTAAAAAATTATAATGAAACAAATCCATGAAAATGACAAATATAAACCCCTGTGCGCCCGGGTCAGGTCCCTTTCAGGCCTGTAATGTAGGCGCGTGGTCTATATACTCCAGTTAGCCTGTCCATACGCTCAGACGCTTATCTGTTCTAATCCTATAATCATCGTTTGACCCAGTGGGACTCCACTGCAGCAGGTACAGGCTGCAGGTAGAGGTTTGATCCCACAGCCGATTCACACTTATTATGCACAAATTTCATTGTTTCATCAATATGTGTGCAAAGAAAAAAAAATATAGACCCTGTGGACTTAAACACGGTAATTTTTGACATTAAAGTTTGATGCACCACACACAAATGAGAATTGTGCTCAGTGATGTCACAGTGTACTGACACACCCTGGAGTACACTTGTACATCACTGCAGCAATGTAAGAAGTTAAACCACTGGAGGTCAGCAAAAACAAGATTTTAAGCAGGTGTTAAATTGCTCTTTATGAAGATATAGTGGAATGACGCCACACCCCCTCTGTCCGTGTTATCTGAGCCTCTCTGTGCTTTATATATACAGCTGGTCCAGCCACGCCTGCATGTTAATGTGAGCTCCTGTGTGAAATTGTTGGCTTTGAGGAGAGCTGGTTCTTTTCTCATCTAACGCGGTGAATTAAGGATTTATTTCGACCAAACCAGAGTTGGTGATTATTGGAACGGTGGAAAGACGAACAGAGACGGTTTAGCTGAGTTTTATTTTGTATCTGTCCTGTTTTGTAGTGTGTTTAACCATGGTCTGCAAGGTAAAATTATGTTTTTTTTCAATGGAGTCTGGTTGCGAGCGATAGAGCGATATAACGGCTGTTTTTGGTTTGACAAGAAACAAGTTAATAGTCCAATAATTCTATTCCCTGCACTTTTTGCACTTGAAATCCCTCTGCTGTATGTAGGTCTATCTCAGGAACATCAAATAACCTGACTTCACTGGTGCATTGGCTTGAGAGAACAGGAGTGAGCTCTCACTCTGTCTCTGTTTTCAGGTACCAAGAGGAAAAACAAGAATTTTCTCTCAGTGGATAGTGTGATGAATCCTGTCATGTTGGCCAGTGATGGACACACACACATCATCACACGACAACCACTTCGCAGCAGGAAAACGTGTCACCTAAAGGAAACCATGTTAAAGAGTGTGTTCTGCCAGTGTTAGCCGTGTTGTTATGAAAGAGTAGGCTATAAGGAGATATTTTGTGTTAAACATATCAGAGATTGCTCTCATACAATATCTCATGGCAAAAAAATAAAAGGTTCGCAAAGCTCCAACTTTCGAAAAAACTCTAAGAAACTCTGGTAGAAACCCTAAACTGTTTGTAAACTCTCGATAGAGTAACTCATCTCATCTCAAACATAGAAAATCTTTAGCGCGCAGGAACGCTTCTTCCGGTTCCCCGTTGCCATGGAAACGCAAGCATCACAAACCGACTACACTTTGGATGCTTTATAGTAGGAAAAATACACCCAAAAACACAGCCAAGATAAAAACACAATGTCCGGATCTGAAGAGCGGGCTCTCCTGGAGCTGAACCTGCGGAGGGAGACGTTCTGTAAGGTGGAGATGAACCCCCGGCAGTCCTGGGAGAGGACCGAGAGGAGACATTACCGGAGTCACCTGCGGACAAGCCCGGTCCTCGTCACCGCTCTGACCGCCGGACAGCAGCGCAGGGCGGCCTGCAGCGAGCGTCCGCCCCCCGCCAAGCTTCCGGAGAGAAGGCACTTCGAGGAGAGCTGTAAGAAGGCTTGTGTGGAGAATTTACTGAAATGTTCCTGTAGACTTAAGGTCTCCATGGGAAGTTAACGTTACAGTGTGTGTAGTTTATCGCAATGTGTGTCTATTTATATAATTTTGAGAGTTTATTATGGTAGTTTATAATGTTTTTGTATGGCCTACCTATCATTATTTCATACATTATTCATGACAGACATATGAGATAGTTTTTACTACACGTGTAATACACAAATTAGTAGGACCCTGGCCCTCTAGGCTAGCTTGATTATAACTAATTTCTTATCTTGAACAAGAATCTTGAAAGGACACTGAATTTAGCCGTTTCTTGCATTTAGAAGGTTGCTTTTGAACGCATTTTTCAACAGCTCATGCATGCAACTGAATGCCCCACAATAACAAGGCAACTTTGACAAAAGAAAAGTTACAATCTCTTTCACTTGAAACTTTCAAACATCCACTTTCCAGTCTCTGCAAATTTCCTACAGTATACTTTGGAAAATGGCCAGCATGCTTAAGCTTGAAAATCTTCAGTGTTGTCATTCAATACATTAAAATTATTTCTGATTATCTGATTATCAGGGCGGTTCCTGTCATTATACTGTATGAATCTCTTAATAAAAATATTCAACAACAAAACAATCAACTATTTGAATCTCTACACCTTTTGTCTTTTCTTCTCTTCCAGATAAATCACACCTGGTGTAGACGGCAACAAATACACATGGGACCTGAACACACTCCAACTTTCAGTATTTTATTTCCATAAACAGAGAACACAATGCATAATACAATATCCATCTATCATTCACTGGTCATCACACGAGTTCAAGGTCTTACGAGTGCTGATCTTTGCCTTGAAGATTTGTTTGTGTTTGTTTCCACCTGTCTCTAAAAATAAACTAGTATGTATGTTGCCTGTGAAATTTGAATTAATGTTGGCCTGTTAGTCCAGAACTTTGGTCCAGAGTGAAATATCTCAACCACTATTGTCACAATTGTCTTGACATTTGGCAGCCATTCTTGGTCAGGATGAATCTTAATGACTTTTTTATTTCTTGACGTTTCATCTAGAGCCAGTAGCAGGTCAAAAGTTCCACTTGTGCAACACCTCAAAAATGACTAAATTCCTGTTAGCCCTAGCTGTACATTGAGCTAAATGCTGATATAGCATGTGTAATGGCACGAACAAACAGACTCTCTGATATAATAACATACAGATATTATTATAATTGTTTGGCGTCAATACTTCATTTGTGTATGATTGTTTGGACTGCGAGATGAGAACAGTACACTGATAATGATGACATGGAACTACAAATTATCCTATTGACTGTTATGTCCAGACTTCAGGGACACTCTTCTCCCCGGGTTGAGGAGTCTGACCCTGAAGACTGGATAAATAACTGATGCTCCTTTTTCCTCGGTACTCATTCAGAGCAGATTATACTGATGCATGTTTTTGCTGCTGTGAGTCCGTCTGCAGACGCTTGAAGTAAACCTACAGAAAGACAAGTGATTGCCTTGAGTGTTTCTTTATTCCGAAGAAATTTCCACTACAATTTGGCGTTGTCGGCATTTTCACTCGTGTGAGAGGACTTGGGCGCTCAGAGCGGCAGGTTAAGACCGTGCACGGCTAGAGTCTGGGACTCTGTACCTCAACCTCCCCGGCAAGGAAGGGTGGAGACGAGGGGGCCTGCTGCCCTGGGTGTCCGAGGCTCGCTCACCGCTGTGATCCAGTGAACCTAGTGGCTGTGACAGCACTCTCTTTCTGGTGAGTTTATTCAAGGGGGCCCGGGGTATACCGATTCTCGTGCCATCATTAGCAACATTGTAACATTATTTGCTAAAAATGTTAGTTAGCATGCTAAAGTTAATATTAGAGTCAGAACACAGCTGTACAGCTGAGCCTGACAAAGAGCTGAGCCTGATAAGCTGACTAACAGAGGATAAATCCTCTCTGCTTTAAGTTTCCTCTGGCGCCACCCTCAGGCCAAACCTTACATTTCAGAAACTCATGTACTGTATGTGAGTGTTAGCGCCTGTTAGCCTTGGGGAAAAGTCTGTATGCATTTTGTGCGGTGACGAGCTGAACAGTTTGTGGCGACAGACCTTTGACGTTAGCGATGTACCGGCAGGACATAACGATGTTACTGGGCTCATTCCTCACCTGGGAGACAGAAAGAGACAGGAAGAGAAATAAACCATCTGCAGAGGAGATGCAGCTGTTGCGGTGTCTAAACATGATGATTTTTGATCATTTGAAACTTACATGCCTGTCGAGCCCCAGTGCAGGAGAGTCCGTTTCAAGACAGACGTGTTCCAGTGGGATCTGCTTGATCAGTTTGTCTCTCTGTATGGCAGTAGGAAAATTAACTTCACACACTGTTATCCTCATTATAATGGACTGATGCAACTAAAGTCAGGACGGCAGATTCACTCTCCATCTTCCACTACAGGTTGACACGTGACATTCATTTCCTTTCTTCTTTAATCTATAATACATGTAGGGATATTGGCAGGACACTGTCTCCACTGTTGTCACAATAACTCAATAACATTAAAAACTTATGCTAACATAAAACATAAACATTCAATGTGAATTATTTGTAACAGCATGTTCATGAAATCAACATAATTGTAATACAGTGGTGACAACACAAACACTTCCTTTACCACAACACAATGCATTTTTATTACTATTCATTACAATGAAAATATGCTGTACTATTGCTACTGCAATTACTATCACTAATATTGCTATTACTACCATAGGTACAAGAGAAAGTGTACTAATACTACTGCTACTACCACAACTAGCGATTCCAAGATGTTTATTGCTTAAACTACAACTAACACTACTGTTTCAAAACTTTGAATACTTCTACTGCTGCCACAACTAGTACAACAACTTCTACTACTAGTAGTAGTACTAGTATGAGTAATACTTCTCCAATAATAGTTCTTCTAGTTCCATTCTCTGACCAAGTAGTAAAAACTAGCATTAAGAATATAACTTATGATGTTGCTATTACTTTCCTGCTGCCATTCACACTATTCATTTACATGTCCTCTCCTACAGTACTGTTACTAAATAGCATGGATTCTATAAGTTGGGTGTTTTTTTTACCCATAGTGCATCACGTGTCAGTGAGAACATACTGTACTTCAACTGTATGTTATGTATGACTGCAGATGAGCCAAAGTTCTGTTTAAGTTTTAGAGAGTTTGCAAAAATGCAGAAAAAGACGTTTCTGTTGTACACATGCAACAGCTGATCGCTCACATGGGATCAAAGACCATTTTGAAGATGATGTATGCACTCATTTGGGTCCACACATATTAACTTTGGTCTTTTGTGGCTTGTACATACAGTATATTACCAAAATATGTAATCATAAATGTTATAAAGGTACACCTAACCATAAAATGTATCCTAGTGCTGATGATGGAAGGAGCTGATTTAATGTTTCTATTCTCATTGTGTATAAAATATATAATCTGTACATCTTTCTTTTCAAAATTATCATACCCATGAGAAGTGTGAATTCACACCTACCTGTTGGTTTCTGCAGACAGCAGGTGGAAAGGAGAAGAGGTAACCAGCCTTCACACCTTCCAGAGCTACCGAAGGCTTCCCCGCAAAGTTATGAAGCAGAGCTCGACCGATCCCTGACGGAAAATCACAAAATCGTGACATCCAAATGTCTCTTTCGCAACCATGTAAACGTACACGACATAATGGAGCCGGACACCCACCTTGTTCTCTCATGGTCGCTATGGTGACCTTAGCAGCTGATCGTGAGTGGACGTTCCTGTGCAGAACACAGGAAGTAAGAAGTGTCATCATCATCATCATCACCGCAGTCATTTAGTTATTTCACATTCAAAGAGAATTCAAAGTAGAGAATGGGTGGATTTTCACATACGCATACTTTTTTTATTCATTGTGTTATTATTATATTGGTTTTCATCACGTCATGTCATCACTCAGTCACTCATGCATGCCTCATGGGCAATGAGTGCTTGTATAATCGCTTACTACCTTGAAAACAAGTTTGCTGAGTAGTCGCAGCACATTTTCTAATCACATGCTTCTATGCAAACAAGGTTCAAATGAAGTCAAATGAACCTCTTGGTTCAGCATCAGGACAATCCAAGAATATAGAGGTGACAACATGCAACTGTAGCCTATATTCAACTTGATGACCGAGCCTGTAGAGGCTACAGTACAGCTGCACTGTATATTATTCTATTCTGTTGTGCTCACACAGGTAGGTCCAGCTCCTTGGCGATGTTGAGCTGTTTAATGAAGACATTCATCTGGTCGTCTCTGTCCTGCTGAGTGGGAGCACACCACGGTGTGAAGTCTAAACCAATCTGTAAACAAACAATATTACTCATCATATCCCGCACTGTCAGTCTCATAGGAGCCCTGCAGTTGTCATTTGCTCACAAAATTGTTGTTGTTTTACCTATACTTAAACGACGAGGTGTTCAAATGTTCCTGTCCAGTACAGAAGAACGTGGACTCGGAATGTGGACGAAAAAGTTCAAGAACATGTTTCGTCTTTTTGAAAAGCTGAAACAAGTTTCATTAATTGTAAGTCAAATGCAAGTCTTTAAAGGCCTCTTAATGCTCAACATTAAAATGACACAAAATGTGAAAATTTTCCTTTAAAATGTGTATTTTTACAAAACTGAGACCAGGTCCTTTCAATGCATAGATCTAACAATTAAAAATTCATGGTTTGTAGCTATCCAACGGCTAGGGCTGTCTTCATTTTGTATTTTTTTATTTTACAGGTCAAAACTTCAGGCTTTAATGTTTTTGCTTTTAAGTCTCGAGTCTTAAGGTGTGTCACATCTCAAGTGAGTCGCTTCTCACGGCAGTTAAGTTCCACTTAAGTCAAGTCAGTTTTATTTATGTAGCCCAAAATTATAAATGTGCCTCAAAGGTTTTTACAATCTGTCAAGTCTCAAGTCTTTATTTTGTGACAGACATTTGACTGAAGTCCAAGTCTCTACCGCTCAGTTTCAGAGGAAAGAAAACTTGCCAGAACATTTGCAGGTGAAATGCATGTGACGAAAGTGCTTAGATTAGATTCATGGATTAACTGAAATGTGTTCAAGTGTAGCAGGGGGCGGACCTCGCTTTGCTTCCAACCTGATCCATAAAAATAACAGTTATGGAAACAGCAGTGTCGGACTGTTGACTTAGCCCTGTGATGTCTGAAATCTGCTCTGACCAACACACACATTCCTCAACAGGCGGGTCTACAGCAGAAGGGGGTGTGTGTGTGTGATTGTGTAAGCGCATGAGAAAGATTGTGACTGACTGTGTTCATTAATTTTTCCGAACAAAGAAGATTAGGAGGCGAGTTAGGAGTTTTAACAAGTTTAATCTGCTTTACTTTACCAGAAGTCACATTAAAGTTAGGATTTCAGCCATGTGTGTGTGCTAGTGTGTGTTAATGTGCAAGCATGTGTGTGTGAGATGTTTCATTAAATCTATGAACATCCTTAAACCATATGAAGCCTGTTTAATTTGAATTGTTCATGAACAGAGACAATGTGGCATACAAAGGACAATGTGTGTAAAATGGTGGTGTGTTTTATGTGTGTGTGTGCAGCCTTATATCTTTGTGAGGACCGATTAGGGTTTTAGACCTTGAGAGTGAGTACATGTTGTCCTGTTCTCACTCCTTTGAAGGGCTTTTTGAGGGTTAAGATTTGCTTTTAGAGTTAAGATTAAAAGAAGGTTTAGGTTAAGGTGACAGTGAGCGGCTGGAGAATGTATTATGTCAGTATTGGCCCAACAAGTATAGAGGTACAAACCTGTGTGTGTATGTGTGTGTGAGCAGTCTACCTCTCCTATAGCAACGAGGCGTTCTCTGTGTTTGTAGAACTGTGGCATGGCAACATCCAGGTCCTGTGGAAAAGACATCTTCATTAAGAGCTGCAAGACAGATTTGGTTTAATTTAAACACCATTCAAGAGTGTGATTTAATCCTACAGCAACCATTAACACATGACAGGCTGTCTGTCATATGTGGAAAGTGCATCACAGAAAATGGGTGTGCAGCTAGAGACAGAGAGAATTCAGTTATTTTCAGTAATTTTCCAAAAGAAAACAAACATTTTTATTATAAATATTAAACACCGGCCGTTAAATCTACTTTTAAAAAGACGCTTTGCATCTTAACTCCCTTTAACGCTCTATTGTTTAATTTTGTTTTGTTTTGGTTACGTTGTGAGAGGCCTGCTCCATCAGTCAGACGCATTAACACCAGTTAATCCTGGCTCAGCTGACCTGCTTCAACATGTTATCAAACAATTGGAAATGATTAATTTTCAGTCTGCTGCCAAATTTTTCCCCCAATGGATTATTCAACTGTGAAGAAACTTGAAACTGAAGAGTCAGTTTTGCATATTGCTTTAAAACTTAATGTAAATTTCAAACAAGCTGATCAACTTGCTGATTTTTGCATCAGATTTCCATCAGTGTCTGTAACCTGTGATGTCGTTAAAAGGAACAGCCATGATTTTACTTGTAAATGTTTTACATGCAGATTTAAAGTTGTAATAGAAGACAAATGTTTCTTTTGTGGAAGTTTGAAAGAACCTTTGTCTTTATGGGGAACAACCTTCTATTTCAGCAGCATCAAAGACATTATTACAACAAAGGTTTCTGTTGTAATACATAAGCTACTGTATAAGAAATGTTGTATACATTTTTGTACTTCCAATATAGCTTTCAATAGGTTAATAGAAAAAATAAATACCATCATCTACACCAGAGGCCTCAGAAACACACCCTCCCTCCCTCTGTCTCACCCTCATCTCCTGTTTTCCTCACATGAAACACCACTGAGCAGTTACTCTCCTCATTTTCTCAGAATCAACAATGTAAAATAATCAAAAGACAGATGGGGTGCAGACTGTATTGCTACCTGAGGCTTCACGCTGCGCTGCTCGGGGCCCCCGCCGCCCTGCAGTGGATGGATGCCGAAACATGGAGCCACCACGTCTGGATAACTGTGAGAAAACAATTCAACACTAACACCCCGAATAATAAATACAATGCTATCCAGCTGAGAGCAGCTGTACGGGACAATGTAAACAGTTTCAGTCTTTACATTGAGCAACTGTTCCTTCAATGGAGCAGGTACATTTACCATTTACACAAGTCCTGCACTTACTGTCAGTACAGTTTGGAGGTTCTGGCACGTCACTTCAGTATTTTCTTTTAATGAGACTATATACTTTTGACTACATTGATTTTACAGCTGCAGTTACCCTGGAGTTAATCTGCAAAACATACGATTAGCTTCTAAAATAACAGAGAATTTCTGTAGTTTAAGTGACCAAGCAGTATATGAGGTAGTTCGACCACCCACAAAAAGGATTGTATGCATTATACCTGAATATCTTTTTTTGGAATTTACCTTAAACACATATTTTGCAGATGAAAAATGTTATTCATTTTTTTTATCCATTCATTAATTTAATCATTTATTGTGTTTAAATTATTTAACTTGCATTTCTTCCCCCAATTTTGTTTCATTATAGTTTTATAACTTCCCCTATCAAAACGTCTAAACTAAATTCCTGCCAAAACCTTTTTTTGTATTTTTATCCAATCTATAAAGCACACTGTATAAGTTTATGAGAGAGACACTATGTATGTCGTGGACTGAATACATAACACTGAGGACATACAGACCGTTCCTGCAGCTGGAGAACTCTGGCAAACTCTCCGACTTCTTCTGTAACTGCAACTAAAGTCTTTACCCCGGCCTGTGCGCACACACACACACACACACACACACACACACACAAAGACAGATATGAATGGCTCTTTCCTTCAGCATGACTTTATATTCATCATAATACTATCTTGATATTTATATCTTGTTACATAATCTGTGTGAGCAACCATGAAATATATAACTGTGTTGATTTCTGTCATATCGCTCAGTCCTTCAATAAAGTTTACAGTCTGTAAAAGTAAAAGATTTAGCCAGGCAGCAGCAGCTCCCAAGTTCAATTCCCAAACTGCTCTGATAAAGTTACTGAATAGCAGTGTGTTATTTGTGATGGATTTCCATAGTCTTGAACAGATGAACTGATAACGGACCTCTGTGGACCTCTGCATCACATCTTTCAGATCCTGCAAAGAAAAAAAATACGTTTATTGATTTGTTTGTACAGTGGGAAGACATAGAAGTGAAATAAACAAGAACGAAGTAAGAAAAACTGTAGCTAACAACTGTGCTAACTTACTGAGTGTAAGTTAAAATGTTGTGGTGTACATACAGCTATTAAATCAAACATGAATATTTGTGACATTAACACACAGTATATTTACTTTCAAGTAGTCTACAACTGATACAATGAGACTAAAACGCTACGTTTTTAGGTTGTTTAGTTAACTTTATGCATACCTCTTCAAACTCACGGGCTGATATATGACAGTGACAGTCAACGAAGCCATACTCCATTTAAAATCAAAATAATAACAGCTAAGAGCGCAAACTATATTGAAAAACTGCAATATTAGCCTATTTTGTCTGTCGAAGCATAGCAAACAGGCGGGCGGAACACGATGCTAGAAGTGTTGTTCCGGGGGTAACTTTGGCAGTCGGACCCGGAAGTTATAAATTCAATTCCGGTTTATGTCAAAAAAATATAAACAAAAGTTGGCGGTAAAGATGGAGCCCGTAGAAAGTGAACCCTTATCCAGCGATGAAACAAATCAGGAATACAGAGTGCAAGTAACGTCGAAGAAACAAGTAATAGTGCAGATAAATAAATACAAAGACATTCTGAAGACAGCTCTCGACGGACAGCCGGACGTTGCAGAGGAGACGAGGCGAGTTTTACTGCAGGAGCTGCTGGCGGTGGGTCTGACTGTTTGTCTACTTCTTAATGTTACTAACTGTTAGCAAACTGTTCCGGTCAAGTATCAGATGACCGCTGAGTGTTGTTTTATAAAGACTTGTGTTACCACAAGTGCACAGAGTTCTCTATGGCATAGAGAATTCCACACCAAATCCCGTTCGAAATATCTGGTATTTAATGTTTAACGTTAATTTGCTATCAACATTCATACACACCAACAAAACACTATTATAGGGCCATTTAATATTTGTTGAGATCAATTTCGGCTTAAAAGTAATAGAGGCAGCACTTTATTTGACTAAAATCTCAAGTTTGAATGTAGGCTAGCCAACTCGCTTGGTTAACACACATTAACAACAGCTAAAATCCATCTAATTAAGAGTTTAAGTTTTATCGTTATCTGTTCCTGTTTGGTGTCCTGATCGTATGCCGTATTGAAGAGGTTAGACTGTTGATAACATAATCTTGAAGGTTGAAGACAGAAGTTGGCATTCGAAGTTTATATCGACAGGTATTGTATATGTGAATTAGTACAGTCTCATGAAAACTGGACTCACGAAGGTATCAAATTAGTTACATTGTCCCTCTATAATGCCTGGAAGAAACAAAGTCTCACCAGCGAAATGACAACACTAAGTCCCTATAGGAAGTACAACACAGTAATTAAGCTAGAAAACATATGCAGTCCACAAGAGTAAAGGTAAAAAGAGTAGAGTAGTAGGCTACATAACTGTTAGCACAATAATAATTTAACAGTTACCAGGCAACACATTAAGCTCAGACAGCTTGTATAATGGCTAGCTTGATCAACACTAAACTGATCACATAAAAAAAACTAATTTAACATCTCAAATAAAAAACGACAGTCACAAAATAGCTATAAGAAATGGAGTACATACAGTGTAAACCTTAAGATATTAAGTTCATTAACATCTATTCAGTCATACTGAGAAACGTAACAGATAAATTAGCTTTCCATTTCCATTTTCTCTGTTTCTTAGAGTCAGTCACTTACAGCTGCAACTGTTCCTGTTGAAGCCACTTTGTACCTGAGTTAGTGCAATAGCAACACGTTAGAGCTCCTGGGGGACTAGGATTATAAGTGTGCTGGGATACTAGGATTAGAACCTTCATTATGGTTCACATTGTGTACACTATTATGAAACAAACAACCATGACTTATCTTAACATGTATTAGAGACACACAGCAACTGTCCTTCATGCCCTAAACTATTGCAAAGAGGGCCTTGTTTTAACCCTCAAACAATGCATGTTGGGAAGTCTGCTAATTTGCTTATCATGACATTTTAGAGACCAAATGATTAATCAAGAAAATAATTTGCAGATTAATCAATAATAAAAAATAATGCTTAGTTGCAGGCCTAGAAACGTGCAGCCCTAGGAATAATGCAGTTATAATGTATTGCAGCTGTATTATGGACACCTTGTTCGATGTAAACTGCTGACTAAACTGTATTTGTATCTGCGCAGAACTTTGAGGCGGCTGTTCAGGACAACGTGTTGGTGGACGGACAGCCTTGGGAGGATGCACCTGTAGTTGAAGGTTCCACTTCAAACTCTATAAAATGTGTTTTAACAGCGTAAGGGTTACATTAAATCCCTAATCAGGAAAAAGTGTTAAAGCCCTGTTTAATAAACTACAGTTTCTGCTTCTCCTTCCACCACTAACGCACTCAGCAGAGGATGAGGCTGTTGATCTGGAAAGCCTGCTGGATGACACCATCGTTGAGACCACAAGGAGGCGCCGTACGTACCCAAGGCGGATCCTGCCTCATGTAGTCCACTCCCTCAAAGCTGAACGTAAACTCATGGTGGGTGTCACAGTAGCTTTGTCTTTGTTTAGATCTGATACATGTGCAGTAAAGTGTGTGGGTGGTGTTGGGCCTGAGACACACTGACTGCTCAGTTTCATGGAATAAACACAGAGTGCGAGGAAAACACTTCACAGCTCAAAAACATACATTGGGATTAAAAAACAGATATCTATATCATATATCAATCACAGATTGATGTTCAGTCTGGCAAATGACAAACTTTATACATATTGCGAATTAATATTTAGGTAAACAGTAAAATAAACTAATATCAGTTACATAATGTTGAGTGAGAAATTAATTGAATTAATACAGGTTTAATTTAATTATCAATGGAAGGAAATCCATTGGGTGAAGGTGAAAAACAAGTAAATAATACACAAAGAGAAAACAACAATTGAAACAGACAATACAAAAACTGTGCAGCATCCAGAGCTGCTGTGTCCTGTGTCCACTTTCCTGACAGCTGCTGTTTGTTTTCCAGGGGCTGTACGAGCACGCAGTCAAACCTCAAGAGGTGGTCAAAGATCCTGATCAAGGTTGTTACCTCTAATCACTTATACACACACACACACACACACACACACACTCGTTCTAATTTGAGCGTTAGTGTTCTCTGGTGTTCTGAAAAGATGCTTTAGGACAAAAATGTTTGAGAGTTATGTGAGAAAAATGTCTTTGTTCTGTTGATGTTGCCATGTTCACCGAACGCACATAAGCATATAAATAGTGAAAGAGACTATTATCACTATCATTTATAAAATAATTTTGTGTTGCTGTTGGTAATATTTCTCTCTGGTTAAAAGCAATATTTGAAACATTGAATACCCACTCCTTTGGGTACATACAGTATATATATATATATATATATATATATATATACGTATACACACACACACTATATGTACAGGACATACTGGACATTTACTTCTTGTATGATAATCAGGAAGAACTACTTCTCTTTAAGATGGACATTTGAAAGTTTCACCCTCCCTGAACTGAAACACCTAAAAGCATCAGTGCTTTTTGTTCACCTTGGGAGTTTCAGTACACAACAGAGCCACGATTGTGAAAAAATATGGCGGAACGGTTGTGGATACATCATGAAACGATACTGTAGTTTATCTGCAGAGTTAAAGGTGTCCTGTGGAGTTTTCTTATAAACAAAGTTTCTGTTTACATTCAGTGTAATTGTACAGTCACCAAAACACATTGTGTGTATCCTTGAGGAACAAACCTCATCATAATCCTCCTTCATCATAAAACACTTGCAAAGCAGATTTTTCTTGCACGTTTGAAACCTGCAGTGTTTACATCCATGTTGACTAGCTTGTAGTCTTCTTCTTCACTGCCTTTGTTGGCACATCAGTGTGTTTCTTGACACATTGCAGCTTTTGATCAGTGGAATGTATATCACTTCACCCCCGTGTAAGTGCATGTGCGTCCTTGTGGGCGTGCACGGAGCAAACAAAACAGGGACCCACATGTGAAAACATCACTCCAAAGCTTTAATGGTGGTCAAAAACTCCACAGGAAATCTGTAAGTATTAACAGTCATTTTGGAGGCAGAGAAGAAGGGTTAGTGAGGTGTTTTCTTGTCTTTTTTAAGAGACAAAATGGCAGCATTAGCAAAACAATTACAAACCAGTATGTGTAATGAACACATTATTCCTCCAGCTGTCCAGTTGATGTTTGGGGAGAAACCCATACTGTCATAAAAAAAATCTGTTTTTTTTAATGGAGTTTGCGCTCATGGACTGTAATGCATAAGAGTGGAATACGGTTCATTGTTTTGATTGATTAGTAGTTTGATTATTTAATATGTGATTGTGCATACATTTCCCACACATTTGTGATATCAATATAGGAATGTGCGCTCTCAGCCTGTGGTTATCCTACTTGGGCTATCAACAAAGTTAAAAGAGCCAAAAAACAGGACAAAAGTGTAACTGAACCAAGAAGGAACGGTGTCTCCATTCCTTATGTGTCTGGACTGTCTGAAAAACTACAAAGGATCTGTAGACAGCACGATGTTCCTGTCTTCTTTAAACCAGGCAACACTTTAAGACAGAAACTTGTTCACCCTAAGGACAGGTTACCCACACAGAAACAGAGCAATGTTGTCTACTCCATTCAGTGCAGTGAGGAAAACTGCAAAGAACGGTACATAGGCGAAACCAAACAGCCACTTCACAGAAGACTTTATCAGCACAGACGACACGCTAACTCAGGATTACAGAGCGCCGTGCATTTGCATTTAAAAGCTACAAACCGCACATTTGAAGACAGCGAGGTGAAGATTCTTAGTAGAGAGAAGAGTTGGTTTGAACGGGGCGTCAAGGAAGCCATTTTTGTGAAGAAAGAGAACCCCTCTTTGAACAGAAATGGTGGTCTGAGATTTAATCTGCCCAAAGTCTATCAGAGTGTATTATCACCTTGGTCACGCCTATCACATGCTAATCAGGCACTTAGCAGCGATGAAGTAGATGCAGCCAGAGAACAATAGGCCTGATTACTGATTACTGGGCCATCTTGAAACTATTAGGTCAGTTTCAGGTGAAACTAGCTATTTACAGATACTCAGGCAGATTCCTTCCTGAGGGCAGGGCTTATGTAACTCAGAGTAGTTTAAATTTCCAGTTCCCGTCCAATTTTTTCACAATTGAGAATGACTTCCGGATGGGAGCCGAAACGTCTTGATTCTGAAAACAGTGTCCAGATGACTACGACTGAAACCTTTTCTACGATAGAACACTCCTGGACGAATGAGGGACTACACCGTATCAATATAGGAAAATATCCTACACTGATGTATATACAGTATATTGTGAGTCCTCCAAGTAAAACTGACTAACCTACAAGTAGTAACAGCAATGTTGGAACTTTGATAATATTGAATTTGTTCTTGGCAACAAAAAAAAACATGCCAGTGTCTAAAGTTCACACATGATGCTTGTAGCCTTAAGAGTGGACAAACAAACCAAACCAGTCGCAGCTAACAAGCAGTCTGCAGTTTACCCAGTGTAACGTTACTGTTCTTGTGTTTGCGTTTCAACAGAGAGCATCATGAACGATTTGTCAGCAGCAGCTCCTGGAATGGTGAAGCAGGCCATCCAGGTCATAAAGGTAACACACACGCGTGAACACACCAAAGCTGCGTCAAGTTTGATCTGCGAATGTACATTTTACAGATGCTTTATTGACACGTGTATTTTTTTTATCTGTAGTCAATCAACACTCTACAGAAACAAGCCGAAGGCCTCTGTGAGATCCTCAACATGAAACCGAGTCACGCCACTCTGGAGATCCACAGGGAAGTTTTTGGTTTTAACAGCCAATCAGACGCTCCCTTGCCTCGTGTGAATGGAGCTACGAGGAACAGGCAGCCCATCAAGAGAACCGTAGAGGAAGCAGCAGCCACAGACTGCTATGTGCCTCTCAGTGAGAAACCTGTGGGAGAGGACAAGCCAGAGTGACCCCTCCTGCTACCATCACCATCAGAGCACCATCAAGATGGTGTGATGTTTCGGACTAATTAGTTTTTTGTTTTGCACAGTTTTGTTATTCTTTTAAAGAATAGAAAGCAGAGGTTAACACATGACTCTTGAGGTTTATTCATTTTAAACATAGTGAAATATTTTCTCCAACATGTATAGTAAAGGTTCCTTGTCTCACATTTGGACATGAATATGTAATATTAATGGTGAGACATAACTACAATTCTCATAAACAAAGAACTATTGTTCCCTAGCAGCCTCTACATTCCGACTGCTGGATCGTACAAAACCACAAGAGGGCGCAAAGCAAATGGCACAAGTCGTCTTTAATGAAGCCAAACAGATGTTTCAGTGACATGTGGGACAGTGTTACACCTGAGACTGGTTCTCCTAGTGACAAGCGAGCCTGATGAAGCATACACAAAACGGGTTGCTTGCTCTTCCATTTGCAAACGTTTTTCTGTGGTGTGCAGCAACCCCCTTCTTACGTTTTGATTCTCGTCATATTGCTTCCTCTTGACCGGGACCCGTTTGAATTATACAACAGACAGAGGACTTATCATTTTCTTAGTACATACCCCAGTGTATTACAATTAATGTGAAAGTAATTACCATACTAACATTCTCAAACCATATTAAGCTTGTCTGGTTTAGAAGAAGTATTTAAACAATGTCATAAATTTAAGTCAGAGATTTAACAGCTGCAATTTGCCACTGAAACAATCATCTGAATTTGTGAAAAAAGAAAGTTAAATATCGTAATAGTCTTTAGGACTAAACTGAATCAGTTGAAGTCCTAAAAGAGACTGTTGACTCCTGATCTTATCCTGTTCATACTGTATAAAACTACATTTCCAGAGACTTTGTACTTTCTCCCAGCTCTGTCCTTTTTAAACATTTTGAATATATCCTGTTGGTTCATCTTTACATGTTATGGTCACTTTAAGAACCGGTAAAGACATGTATTGGAAATATAAAGTTGTTGTTGTTTTTTTTAAAACAATGTACACTCTATCTGTCCTGTACCCTTTTTTAAGTAGAATAATGCCAGCCTTATGGCATTATTCTATATTTTTCTTATTGTCAACAAATTATAATAAAATAACCAAAACCATGTTTGTCCGTCTCAATACTTTAAGACCTGTCTGCGGTTCTCACCCCAAAGCCTATTGGTACCTACTAAAGATGTTTCTCAAACAGGAGGAAATCGTGCATTAGTTGTGGACTATTTTAGTCTAGTGAGTATTCACAGCAGCAGGACGGTGTATGTGGCATTCAGTCAAAATAAACTACAGTGCCCTATGTTCATTGTAATGAAGGAATATGTCACCCAGTGCAACGGTGTGGATCAAGGATGTGTTTTGTCAGAAATCTCTGAGTCTATGAAAACCCTGGTCAACTGTTGGCCCTGAGTCATGTGACTTACGTGAACTGCCCTCGCTGCTTCTAAAACGGCAGCGAAATTGAAAAGAGAAAAGAAAGCTGAAGTGAAACTGCAGCCTGTTTTCTGCCTGGCTTGTTTTCACTGGACTCGATGCCCGGTCCACAAATGACACTTTTTAGAGCCAGTGTGCGGTGTGTTTTTCTCATTTTAATGCACCCTTTAAAAAATCTGTGATGTCAGACTGTGATTCTTCCTGCCATCAGAATAATAGCAAGAATAACCACCTCTGTGAAGGATGTGAGGTAAGATCACACTAACATGCTGTCATTATGTCTGTATTTTCTTATCATCACAGGGACATGCTTTTTTTTTTTCTGGTGCAGCCTGCTCCCTCTCCCAAAGGGAGGTCAAAGGTCATGGTCATGCTGGCATACATGAGGGTTTGAACCAACATCTTGTTAAAGGGCAATCTTTGTAGTCAACTTGTTCAAAAGTGTTCAAAATCAAGTTTGTTTTGTGTGTGAAAAAGATGAGAATGTTTTATTGTCTGTGTCTGCTTAGATTGAATGTGAATTTATTTCTGCCAAATGAAAATGAAATTGGAAATCTGGTTGCAATGATGCATAAAAAACTTAAGTTTGGCTAGTTACATTTAAACTTGAAAACTTAAGTTCGGCTAGTCACATGTTTAACTTAAGTTAAACTGCAAACATGTGACTAGCCGAATGAATGAATAGAAGACTGAATTTAACTGTTTATCATATAAAGTGTGTGTGTGTGTGTGTGTGTGTGTGTTTTAGGGTTCAGAGGATGGAGGCAGAAGGCTGAAGAGGAGAGAGAAGAACAGAGTCGCAGCCCAGAAAAGCCGGAAGAGACAAACACAGAGAGCTGACCTTTTGCATGAGGTGCATGTGTGTGTGTGTGTGTGTGTGTGTGTGTGTGTGTGCATGTCTTGTACTTCCACCTTTGAAAGGACCAATTGCAGACCTTGAGAACGAGGACATTTTTTCTGTTCCTCACTGCTTCAAATGGCTGTCTGAGAGCTAAGACTTGGTTTCAGGGTTAAGGTTAGAATTCGGTTTAGGTTAAAAAAAAAAAAAGTACTCCAATGATTCAGTTATGCATTTCTATAAATTTGGAGTACTCAAAAGAGACAGATTAAAAAAAAAACAATGGCCAAAATCAACACTGCAGAGGCCGAGATATCTTGATTTTAATTGATCGAGCTAAGTCTCAACCCCAAAACGCGATAACCCAGACGGTATTATCAGGGCTTTTTTTCTCAAATTAAGAACTTCTGCAGAGGCACAGAAGACATGTCCCCATGACTAGTAATCTAATTTTGATGTGTAAAATTCAGGTTAAGGTTAGGATCCTGAATGCATTATGTCAGTGCATACCAGTATATCTGCACTAAATGTGAAAGAATCAAAAACTCAAAGTGATAAAATGCCCGTCTAAACTCTTCATTCAGTCATTCATCATTTCTGCCTCTTCCTGTTCTCCTCTTCCTTCTCTTTGTCTCTCTTTCCTTTTCTTTCTCCACTTGTCTCTTCCAGGCCTGTGAGCTGTTGGAGCAGAGGAACAGAGAGCTGAGGAGAGAGGTGTCTACAATATGCATTGTACAAAATGCATTCATCTTGGATATCATTTCTCCCTGCTGGGATTAGATCACATGTCGCCATGTTCTTGCTCGGTGTTCATCTGCCGCCGCCACTGCGCTAGTGTACACTTTGTTTGTAAAGTAAAGTTACACCAGAAAATCTTTATTTTATCTACGAACAAATATGAACTCCTTTAATTCAAAGTGGTTTGCATTGGACATAGAAGTGCATTAAAACAACATTTAAAAACAAAATGAAGAGGCAAAGAAAATCAAATATACACAGTAATTACAGCAATAAAGTAAATCTGCTGGTTGATTTGTCTGCAGGTGGATTCTCTGTTTGAGGAGCAGCGCCTGCTGACGGAGGCTCTCAGGGCCCATGAGCCCTTCTGTCCCATCATGCACTGCTCCTTTGCCTCCTCCACCTCGTCCAGCCTGCAGCCTGACACCATGGCAGCCCGCTCTGTCTGAGGCAAGCAATAATGTTTCAGACCACAGTGATCAGTGCGGCTTGTTGTCTAGTTACCCGTTGTGTAATGCACCAGGAAAGCCCTCGAGGGCGCTGTTCACCATAATCAGCGAGAAAGTGGTGATTCAACAGGTGCTGCTGAACTCTAGTGGCAACACGTAGAATCACAGTGAAGGGTGTCTCTGGTAGTTAAATCTTTTATGCAGAAGCTCATGTCTGTAATGTAAATACAATGGATTTTACCACACTGTACATTTCCTTCCCATTACTGATACACATGGTTTGACTCCTCTTTAAGCTTGGAAGTGAAGGAAATTAAACATTAAGTTCAAATTGTTGGACGCCATTCTTGAGTTGCAGAATGAATTCTTCCATTAGCCCATTTATTCCAAGTTTTTCTCTGTTACACGAGTGCATGACTTTGATTCTAGTCACAACTGTTTCAAAGAACCAAATACATATTTTCCTAAAAATAAAAGGAAAGTCATACAATTTGTATGATGTTTTAATCTGAGGAGTAAAATCTTTTGCAATGTGTTCAGTTAGACACAATTGAAATAATGAAATCATCACAATCACTTTATAGTCATTTTTAGTATTATTAATTATGTGTTAGTTTATATGACTGAGATATTGAGGTAGTATACTAACAAACGAATAAATAAAACAATAAAACCAAAAACAGAACTGCACTGGCGTTTGTTGAAAAATAGTTTCATAAGTACCATAATGATTCATGCCAATGAACTGTACTGGAACATATATTGAACAAAAATTGTTTGGTTACACCACTTGACATTTTCAGTCTTCCCTTGTGGAGAAAGTACAGCAGAATCACTACAGAAAACCAGTTTACGTAGTTGTGACAATACATTGATGTATAGAAATGTGTAGTTTATTATTCATTAATTTTATATGTAGATTTCTGTAAGAAAAACAGCAGTGTTATGATAGTATTGCAATAGTAAAAACGAAGCAAAGACATTTGCTCTCAAAACACTCGTGCTAGAGGTTTTAACCACCCTTTTGTTTAGTTGGTACCACTTCCTAACAGTGCATCCTTCATAAAGGGTCTACAAATTGTGAGTGTATTAATGTTAATAAATAATATATTTATGCTTAATAAATCATCATAAGTCATTAAGAAGGTTTGCATTGCCAGAATGTAAAACATCCGATTGGCTGGTGTCGACTTGATGGTTAATTATAAGCGAGAAACCCATCACCCTTTACTAACTTCTTAAATCCTGATTCTCCTCTTAAATCCTCTCTTAGGTTGGTTTAAAGTTAGAGAAAAACCTTTTCACTGTGTCTGCTTGTTCTAATACTTTATTAAAGTTGATGACAGTATGATTCTTACAGTGAGAGAAGTATTCAAACCCAGAAACGTCATGTTTTTTTAAAATTTTTTATGGCTGCATCATTTCAGAAAATGGAAATATACCAGATGCCTGTTGTTTCGTTTGATTTACATTTCCATGAAATTCAGCCTGACATATGTAGCCTGGCATCACAAAATATGGGTTTGTGGATTTGAACACTGCTTTACCCAACTGTGGTCACTTCAGAGTTTTAGATCCTAATGACTTAGTAACATTTAGAACTGCAGACTTTGTGGTTTATTAGAAAATACGTCATTAATAAGGGTTTTCTCATCATGTAAATCTACACCAGCCAAAGTGATTTTTCACTTATAGCAGTAATTGTTGTCAGTATCAGAATCTGCTTTATTGCCAAGTAGATTTTCACATCCAGGGAATTTGCTTTGGTATAAAACAAGTTCTACAAAAGTGAAGGATTGCAAATATAAAACCTATATATATAACATATATCAAAAATATGTAAAATATATGTGTTTTTAAAATGAAAAGAGCTGTACAGTGTTTGAAACGAAGAGGATGGGTTGTGCAAATATTCACAGTATAAAGTATAAAGAATATGTGCAGAGATAATTATCCAAAAAATGGAACACAATGAGTCGGATGTGGAGACTTTACGTTACATTGCAATTGTAATAGTGTTTGAAATTGTTTTAATTCATTTAAAAATTGTATAAAACATATTAAAAAACAGAAATGTAACACATTGCACTGAAGAGAAAGTAGAACATACTTTTGTTTTTTAATGCTTGAAATCATTCTTTATTGACCAGCAAGTATAAAAAACCACAAGAAGTCAGAGATATTTAAAAACCACAGTGATTAATGAAGTCAGCATTATGGTAAGTGATGTATTGTATGTATGTATGCTCACCAACATCATTGATTATGTTGCAAAAAAAAAAAAAGGTCTTCTGGGATGTTACTTCATTTTACTGAAGCTTTTGAGGTCATTTGAAGTCACAGACATGTGAGAGTGGATCCATAATCTCTCACCTGCATCAGAATAGAAACCTGGGGTTTGGTTACGTTGGAGGACACTCACCGAAAGTAATAGTTCCCTTATTTGGCCACAATCACATCAAACTTAATCGTCTCACTGTATCTGTTTCATTTTTCCTTCCTCTTCCATGCTGAGATGAATGAAAAGTTCCTCTTGATGTACGGCATGCTGACACAAACCAACTGCGGCGAACTAAACCATTTGCAGACTTCTGGGAAACTGGGCTGACAATTATTTTTCAAAAGCCTTTTTATGGATTCCTGGAAGAAATTTAAAAAAAAAAAAGAATAATACATGTGGGGAAGAGTCTGTTTTCAATGCTTGAGTGTAGAACGAACAGCTGGTCTTTAGGTGGAGACACAACAGGAAGCTGCATGGCAAGCCTTTGAAAATACAAATAGATTAATTAATAAATTATAATATAATTATATATATAAATAATTGCTGTTAGATGTGATGCAGGAAATCCCCCAGTTGTAAAATAATCTTTACATACAACATCTAAGTTTTTGTGTAGTTCTGAAACTGGATATTTATGTCAAAATTTTTTGGGGAAACTGCAAAAAAGCAGCAAAAACAGCGTACAAAGAGAATATTAATTCTAACAATAAAAAGGCTAATTGTGCTGCGTTGGTGAGTAGGAACAGTTTAGACTGCTCTGCCTTTTCTACATGTTACTTTGTGAAAATGTTTCAGTGATAATTTTGAGTTACCATGTTGATTGGAAAGTTGTATGTCGACTCACTGACCGAGTGCTGCTGTTCAAAGCTACTCCAAAGTGCCAAAAGTATGTAGGCACCTCAGTCCACATACTGGAGCTGTTGGTCGTGGTTTGGTCTAGGCCCCTATTTCAGTGAAGGAAGGTCCATAAACAAATGGTTTTCCCAGTTTGGTGTGGAAGAACTTGACTGGCCTGCACAGAGGCCCTGAACTCAACCCCGTCCAACACCTTTGGGATGAACTGAACACCGACTGTGAGCCAGGTGTTATCACCCAACATCAGTGTTGGACCTCACTGATGCTCTTGCGGCTGAATGGGAGCAAATTCCTGCAGCCAGGTTCCAACATCTGGTGGAAAGACTGAAACCAGCAGAGTGGAGGCTGTTGTAGCAGCAGATTAACGCTGTCGCTCCACTTTGTGCTTCTCATGTATTACTTTCGAGTCACGGAGCTAATCATCTGTTTTTCTGAAAGATGAATGTCGGCGGGGGCATGCAGTGGCCTGGTGGTTGACACAGTGTTCCTGGTTTGGTTCCAGCCAGGGACCTTTGATGCATGTCATACCCCTCTTACTCTCCCCCATACTGTATTTCCTGTCTATACCTACATGATGAAGGCAAACTGTCTCTAAAAAGATACATGCTGTACCTGGCAATCTTTGAAAGCTCTCTAACAAAACTTACCGCTGAAGGTATTTCCAGAATCCCCAAAGACTCTTCTAACCTGAATGATGTGCACCTGGTAGTGTCTCCCACCCACTCCATGACGTGCTGGTCAAACAATGGAGCACCTTCAGCGGAAGACTCATCCCCCCAAAAAGCACCACAGAGCGCCACAGGAAGTCATTCCTGCCTGTGGCCATCAAACTCTTTAACTCCTCCCTCTAAGTGTCAGTCTGTATGACCCTAAGTCACTAAACTGGACACTGATCACTACATCTATGCAATACTTGACATAATTGTGCAATATCCTGTGTTAATACTCCTGTGCAATATACTCTTTTCAGTTTAAAATTCCCTATTTATTGATATTGATATTTATTCATACTTCTATTACTGCTGTGCAATATCCTCTGTCTCATTATAAATAAGCTACACTTAACTTGGCAGTTCATGCACTATTACTTTATACTATATTATTATCATCAACCGGTAAACCCACTTTGTACTTCACACTTATTTTATTTTATACTTATACCCACTTGGTACTTAATATATATATATGATTAGGCCCCAACAGATGACGTGCTCAGGGAATGTCTCAGGCAATGGGGAACAGAGGAAGACGTGCTGGAGGAGGGACCATCATGGGAGGACAAACCCCTACATGGGATGTACCACCGGAACAGAACTGAAGTGGCTGATATCAAGAAATCCTACCAACGGCTAGAGCGGGCCGGATTGAAGGACAGCACAGAGGCACTCATCATGGCTGCACAGGAGCAGGCCCTGAGCACCAGAGCAATAGAGGCCCAGATCTATCTCACCAGACAAGACCCGAGGTGTAGGCTGTGCAAAGAGGCCCCTGAGACAATCCAGCACATAACTGCAGGGTGTAAGATGCTGGCGGGAAAAGCATACATGGAACGCCATAACCAAGTGGCTGGCATAGTGTACAGGAACGTCTGCACTGAGATCCAGACTGACAGAATGGTAATGGCGAACCAGCCTGACATCGTGGTGGTGGACAAACAGCAGAGGAAAGCCGTTGTGGTTGACGTGGCGATACCAAGTGATGGCAACATCAGGAGAAAGGAACATGAGAAACTAGAGAAGTACCAAGGGCTCAGAGAAGAGCTGGAGAAGGCCTGGAAGGTGAAGGAAACAGTGGTGCCCGTGGTCATCGGAGCACTCGGGGCAGTGACCCCCAAACTGGAGGAGTGGCTACAGCAGATCCCTGGAAGAACACCAGACATCTCGGTCCAGAAGAGTGCAGTACTAGGAACAGCAAAGATACTGCGCAGAACCCTCAAGCTCCCAGGCCTCTGGTAGAGGAACCTAAAGTAAAAAGTTGTTGAATGTTACATATGGCTAAATTAAAGTTACGTTTTGTTAGAGGAGTTTTGTTTTTCAAAGATCGACAGGCATTTATGCCGAGATGTTCAGCAACCACAAATGGGTGAAATGTCTGGGTGTCCAAATACGTTTGACCATATTGTATATATCGCATTATTAAATTAACTCTAATTGGTTATGTTGCCTTTCACAACCTCAATACATTTTATAGATTTTGTTGTGTGGCTGAATTTAAAGACAAAACATTTCAGTTTCTTAATGACCTGGCAGGAAGAGATAATCTACAGTACATGCACTCCATCTTCTTTGTGTGCTCAAAATACATTTTCAACTGCTTTTCATGGTTTGTTTGTTTGTTTTTCACCTTGGTGACCATCAGTTAGATGGGACTTCACACAGGTGAAAATGGCAACAACAAAAGAAATTGGTTAGAAATGGCAAAAAACAAATAAAACAAAAAAGTTAGAAAATGACTATAAAGCACAGCAGAGCTGAGTCTACTTTCCCGTCCTGGTGTGTCAAACCCCACCCACCAGGTTCAAAAAACAAACCCTGCGTGTTTGGATTTGGTTTTGCATGTTCAATGCCCCAGACTTCCGCAGGAAACTGATGCTGCAGTCACTGTGGAACTGAGCTCAGATCAGTTTCTAAATGAGCTCGGAAATCACCACCGTCACAACAACTCTGGTCGCCCTAGCAATCCAGGAAATACTGCTGGGGCAGGAAGTAACCCGTCACTTAGAGCAGTTCTGAGGAATACAGTAAAGCCTGCACAGACACATGCATAATTCTACTGTACGTAAACAAAAACAGACAGTTATGACACCATATCTACGCATACAAAAACACACTTGCACCACACACTTGTGAAAATGCAAAGTCACATGGATACACTCTGTATTGTACTGGTGCAACATTTGTCCTTAGTACACACACACACACACACACACAAACAAATATTTACAGACTTCTGGTGAAATCCTGATTCAGTTCTTGGTAATTTCTCAGAAAATGAAAGAATAAAAGTCAAAACATCAGACAATCAGGACAGGATGTTACATCATTCACTCCAATCATCACTGAGACCAAAAAGAAGGTCTCTATATTTTTTTATTTTTTGGATTCTTCATATTTTAGTTATTCGGTTCAATGCTACTTTCTGTACATTTTATTTCCCAACATGAAGGTCTAAGTGATGTTTCAAAGCCTTCTCCACACTGCAAGACATACAATTCTGGAGGAGAAATGCTGAAACAGTTATTTATTGATTATTTTCTTGCATATAAACACATCATTTTCATGGATGTATCGACCCTAAAACTCAGTCTGCTGCTGGAGAGGACCGACATTATGGGCATGTATTTTTCTTCATGAACAGATAATTAGGGGCCACACTGAAAACAACACACACAAGCAAACAAAGAATACACAGGCACACACAAAAAACCCACCGGCATAAACACACCTTTCACGCTTCATACATAAAGGCCTACACACACTTCTGCTGAACTGTGAAAGGAATTCTTGTGTCACTTCTCTGGAAGAAAAAGCACGGCTGTGCCAATATGTTTCATCACTGGACTCATCAATAGTTCATTATTACGAGCAGTTCCATTTAAGAGTGGTGTGATTTTTCATGCGGCAAGGAAAGCTTTGTGATAGGTATCACCAATGCTTTTGAGTGTTTTTTTTTTCTGGTACTCATTATGTTGTCCTGTGTGGTTACTGACCAAATCCCAAAGATCTCCATGTACAACTGAAAGGTGAAGTAACATCCTCAGGACGTTCATACTGAATGTGTTAAAAGAAAAATCCCTTACTGAATGTTGCCATGCAATTCGTTATCTTTGTAAATCTCTCTTTCGATGGTTGTGAGCATGCGTCTTTCTTCATGCCAAATATCAAGGTGAGCTTCTTAAATTTGCTATGACATTTTTTCTATTTTAACTATGAGGAAGTAAAAGCATAAAAGAATCAAAAATCTTTGGCAGCTCCTGAGATGCCAGTTTATGTAGGACCATTAATATCAGATCTGTAAGTTGAGATCATCATTGAGCTTCAACCAATCACTAGATCGAGTCAAATAATAACTGTGGGAGCAGTTTAATAAGGTGTATTGTGGCAAGTTTCCATTAAGGGCTTGATAAATAAATAGAAACCAATGCCTGTCACGTCTTACTGTTACTGTTAGCTTGATGTCTATATTTCCCTCCCTACCCAAACAGAAACCATTCCTCGTGTGAAATCACCCTCCTTGAACATAGTTACAACTGAATTCCTTGAAAAGGTCATTGGTGCAGTCGGCCCACACATGTATTGAAATATTCTGCTGTCTTTGACTTTGTCCACTCATTGTCGAAGTATGCCATGATCTGTTTCCTTCATATCAGTAAATATAGACCGTCTTTTGCATATCAAAACTGCCCTTTCTTGCAAAACGGTTCCTGTAGAGGCAATTTCTTCAGACTTTCAGTCATTTGTAAAGTCCAGCAATATTCTTTTTACTGTCAGCAGGTTTCCGGGCTTATCAGAGTTTTATATTGTTGTAACAACTTCAGCATGTAGGCAGGTGTTTACTGTGCATCTAAACTTGAATGGTGGCTGTCCACTTATCTGCCGTCCAATCACATCCTCAGTATGTTCCAACAAACATATTTTCTTCAAAATATGGCTAAATATGGCTTCTCAATCCTAAAGCACAAATCTGTTGAGTTTGTTAACAGGCATGTGCGATGGTTTGTGCACGTTTGACAGCACACTTCCTGCTCTTCAAAAAGGCCAGAACACAGTTGTTTGCTTTGCCTCAAACTCTTAAAACTTGTCAGGAGAATGTGAGGAATGCATTCACTTTGGGGTGACACCATTTTCAATTTCACACAGTTGGGATATCGGCACCATGCCATCCCATGAACAACCCTGATAGGGGCCCATAACGCAGCACAGCACCAGTAGTAAACCTAACCCTATCGACCCCCAGTAACAGCTGCTTAACTTAACGATATGTTGGAGGTTTTACCAATCTGCAGTAAGCACCTGCACTGTCACCTACAACTCAGTGTGACTGTTGTTAATTGTCCTTTTGGGGCATTTTTGCCTTTATTTTGAGGGAAAAGTGGGAAGTAGACGGGTGACTGGAGATGATGAGAGAGAGGAGAGAGGACATACAGCAAAGGTCCCCAGCCAGATTTAAATGTTCGTCTTCTTTGTTGCTTCTTTTACCATTCCTTCCTGTATGTAAAACTAATCTACGGCCTCAAATATCCGGATCTTAATGTGATTATACAATCTTGTTAGCGCTTGGTGGTATTTCCTATTGCTCCTTCACAATAATAGTTACCAGTGGTTTGCTGGAGACAGGCATCTAATGTGAAGCAACAGCAGGAGAATTCAAAAGTTGCTTAACAGCAGCAGAGTTCATTATAGATTCACCACCAAAGCAAACAAGAGCTCACAAGCCATGTTGCATCATGGAGAGATGGGATTGGTGGCTCATTAGGACATTTTTTTGCAAGTTATTTTTGCACATGTTAACTGATTTCTGACCACATCAATTTTATTATTTGATTGTAAAACTGAGGCTCACCAATACTGCACTGATCTCTTTCAAATTGGAAACGCATCTGCTCTTTTACCTGTGGCACAGGTAAACTTATGAAACAAAAGTGTCAGAATTAAGAAATACAACCTCCAGACCAAACCTTTCTATCTAACCATGATGGGTTTTCCCCATCAGAGTCCCTTTACTGTCTAATGAACTCAGGAAGACTCTTTGAAAACCCTGCTTAAAGGAATTGTTAATACATAATAGGTTTACTTCCTTGTATTTCTTTGTTATTCCTTGCTTTCACTTCTGTTCAACAGTTTTATAGATTTTTATAGCCTTTACTTGATTAAATCGTTTTCCCTCCTTCTCATATTTTTCTCTCCCCAGTGTCTCTACATGATTTTATTGTCTGTTTTAATTCCTTGTCTCTTTAAAGGCTGTTATCACTTGACAAGTGCTAAATAAAGTTATGAATACTGTTGCCATTATGGTTCATTAGTTTATGATTTATTTAGTGCTTTCTATTTCATCTAGTGCAACTTCCTTAAACGGATGCACATGTCTCTTGTACTCTGTTACTACATCAGTAAGTGAGTAATCAGTTCTTATGTGTCACACCCCTGTATGTACAATTATTTTATTTTACCTGGAGATTTAGGCAACTGTAATCAATCTGATGAACTCATAATACTTCCAAATCTATGTACTTGTGTGTTTAGCTGTTACCTTTGACCTCAGCACACAGGATGTTGCTGTTCAAAGATAATGACACTGCTGTTGCATCATTCACCTTGCCCCTGCTTGTGACCGAGTTGCATCAGTTTCTCCAACAACTGAGAGAATGACAGAATGACAAAGCAGCTTCCCTCTCCTCCCTCCCCTCTAGTGTGTGTGTGTACTTTGGCCCCATATTGACCAATACCCCACGTGGGACAAAAAATAATTGCGCTGGACCACAGGCCACAATAATTCAGGTTTCACTCAACAGCCACTGAAACAAAGACAAAACCAACTAGAAACATCCTGGTGTACAATCAATGTGATCAAAGTTAGTGGTTAAAACTGGGATCACTTCCTGGAATGAAGACTTACAATGACCTCAGTTATGACCCCGAGCTGACCTGAGTATAAACTGTACTACACTCTGCTTTCCGCAAGGCTCAGAGTGTGTTGTAACTTGAACTTCCCCCTTCTGCTTCTGCTTTAAGTCAGAGCCAACTGTACTTCTCCACAAAGAGAAACAGTGTACTTAAAGTCAGTTAACTGTTTAGTGATATAGTTTTGTAATAGACCATTGTTGGCATAAAGTAAGGTCAACAGAATACAACCAAAAATTAGGCCGGGGAGGGGCTGCTTTTGAGACTCAAAGGTCCAGTGTGTAACAGGCACTATTGGCAGAAATGGAATATAACAGTTATAAGTATGGTTTCATTAGTGTATAAACATCTGAAAAAAAGAATTGTTGTGTTTTCATTACCTTACCTTACCATTTTTTCTACATAAGGAGCGGGTCCCCCTTCATGGAGGCCGCCATGTTGCACTGCCATGTTTCTACAGTAACCCAGAATGGACAAACCAAACACTGGCTCTAGATAGGGTTTTGTGGCCACCGTAGTTTCTCCTGCATGCTTGGAACGGGAGGGTGATGCGAGCGGTATTCAAATGGTTGTAAACTGCAATTTCACTGCTAGATGCCATTAAATC
Source organism: Siniperca chuatsi (assembly GCF_020085105.1). Lineage (NCBI taxonomy): Eukaryota > Metazoa > Chordata > Actinopteri > Centrarchiformes > Sinipercidae > Siniperca > Siniperca chuatsi. The sequence continues at coordinate 25,125,224 of NC_058057.1, forward strand.
CTACACACTGGACCTTTAGGCAACACTACCCATGTCTGCATACCGTGAAGCAATGCTTTGATGAAAAACTAAATAAAGACACCAGAAGAGGAGGCTGAGGAGTTGTGTTTCAGTAGGATTTCTCATGATAAAAAAACAAAACACAAGTCTCATTTACATCACAAACACCTTCATGTCAGATTCTGGTCAAGCCACTAACGTTTCTGCCCCCGGCAATTCCATCAAACCATCTAATTAAAGCCTACAGAAAAGACGGCTGAACCTTGGCTCACCCCTGAAAGCATGCCATTACCAGATGAAATATTATCCACTTTTTCATGTTTTATGGAGCAGAGACGAGAAGGTTGAGCCAATTTTAAGTCAAACCTTAGATAAGATTAAAAAAAAGGAAATGCACATTTAGGATTAAACATTTTGACTTGTTAAACAGTAACGATATTGTAATGGAAGAAAACACCAATTTATTATTGGTTACACCTGTGGAAGTTTTTACGTTATTAGTTACACCTGTGATATCGTCAATGTTATTTGTTAAGCCTGTGCTATCATTAGTGGTATTAGGTACACCTGTGCTCTTATTAATGGTATTAGTTACACCTGTGTTATTGTCAATATTATTAGTTACACCTGTTCCCCTTTTAATGGTATTAGTTACACCTGTGTTATTGTCAATATTATTAGTTATACCTGTGCTCTTATTAATGGTATTAGTTATACCTGTGTTATTGTCAATGTTATTAGTTACACCTATGATCTCATTAGTGGTATTAGTTACACGTGTGCTATCATTATTAGTGTTAGTTGAACTACTTCTCTACTCTACTAATATTCTTAGTTTCACATGTGTTGTCATTAATGTTTCATCAGTGCTATCATTAGTTATTAGTTAGGCCTGTGCTATCATTAATCATTAAGTCCACATATGTTTTCCGAGTGTTGAGACTCAAACTTCTCAGGAGAGAGTGCTGCACAACCTGCTCTGCTGAATCTTGCAATTGTTAAATAACAAGAGTCAGTTGTATTCAGGTTACACTGCAAGCACTGTGTTCCAGCAGTGCTATCATTAATATTATTAGTCACACTTGTTCTATCATAAATATTATTAGATAAAACTAAACTATAGCATCACTTTTGTTATCATTAATGTTGTTATACCTGTGCATAAATCTATCAGAATTTCTATATAAATTTGTGAAAACAGGTACACAATTTCAAACAATAGTGAGGTATTTTAGTGTTTGTTTTCATCGCCTTAGGGTACCACACGGGTGGCGTCAAACCATATGAGATGTCAACTTTCAAGCAGAAACGGGCAAACCTGGATCAATGTTAGTCTCAATGTTTGTTCAATGTGTCTTGGTGGTGAACCAGGAGGGTGAGGTTTACTGCTTCAGGCCATTTAGCTGATTGTGTAATTGGGTACTCAGCTGCAAATCAGAACGAAGTTCATTAAACTGACTTTCAACAACTTTAGCGCAGTTGTCGGAACCTTGTGCATTGTCCTACCATGGTGAATCCCACTTTAGTTAAATGACAAATGACAAACAGGAAATTTGCCCAGATCTTATTAGATTTTTCACCATTTTTAATTTCCAGCAGTTTTTTAAACACGTCTCCTATAAATTGAATCAACTTTTCACCAAATTTGGTTAATGATATGGATGAGTTCTCAATAAGTAATATAGGTTGTTTTTGTTTATTCCATACCATTTTCAAATGATTGCATATGTTTGACAAAACCTGCCAGAACAGAAATATACAGTACATGCAAAAAGGAAATTTATGAGAGGAAACAAGTTCTTTTGTAAAGGCATTTTTGAAACATTTTTGTTCTTCCAGAGTATGTGCTGTACATTTCCGTAGATCCAGTGGTGGGTGCGTTTGTTGTTATTTGAACAGTATTTCAAAGCCTATCTTCACAGATAACAAACGTTAAGTCGTATCCGATTAGCTGGTACAGGAGACACTCCTTACTCTCTCTGTCTCTGTCTCTCTGAACAGCTGACATGTCCCGTCTTGTGCCTCTCTTTAGCACAAACAAAGCTGCTCTGAGCTCACATGTATGTTCATGTTTATGTTATGAAGGTTTCTACTTGTGAAAAAAGCATGAAGAGCCTAAAGAGATGACCCACCAAATTAAAAGTGTATTTCCTCTGCTTCCCTGAGTTTATCTGGGAATGTATGCTTTTACTAATTAGTATATTTTTTGAGCAAACTGTTGTTTTTCCTCATGTATTTTCCTATATCTATATATTTTCCTTATATCTTTTACTAAGAAATAGCAGGGTTGTTGCTGATTGTAACTGAGTGACATAATTTGTGTATGCATAGTTCTCTAAGCAAAACAGAAGCCAGTAGCTGCTAAGGGTGCGAATATATTATTTAAGCCTGTTATCTCAACACCAAACTTTAATTTTTTGTTTAATATTTTTTTAGATGAAGAATGTGTGATGTAGGTGAATGGGAAGAATGGCTACAACATTGTCATGTTTCAATATAAAATCCACTCTAATACGACACTACAACCTCAGAAATGACCATTGGGTTTAATCAAATTACCTTCTGGCAGTGTCAGAGAACTTTATCAATTGCAAGTTTGATAGGGTTCACTGTGTTAGATTGCATTGGACAAAAGTAACTCTAAACTGGTGACTCAGTGTATATAATTTATAGAAATAGGTACTGTAAACTCTAATTAAGTATGAATTATCCCTAATTTCACCTATTTGTCCACACATTGAAAGTCAAAGCATGTGCATGTGTACATGTGTATTTCTGCTCTCCTCATCACAGTGTTATCTCAGTTTATGTACACTGATCTGATTACAGAAACCTTGATGTCTTAATTTAAGATTGTTATGTGAAATCAGTAGTCTAGTCCTCTTTGCAACATTCCTAAGATCAGGGCCTCTAGTTTGACAGTATTATTTAGCACCAAACGTTATTATTATTATGTACCAAGAGAATAGTATTTTGTGCATTGACTACTATTTTCCATATGAATCAAATGGGGTAGGGTCCTTTAAAAGCAAAGTGTTAACAGACTACTGCAAAAAAGCGACACAATGAGAGGTATCATTTGCAATACATATTTTTAATTAACAAAGTATCAAAAACAAAAGTTGACAGATCACAAAGATGGAAGTACACATTGGTAGTAGCAGTTATACCTGACAGCCTACAGTTTATTCATTTAGGCTATGATGCTCCAACAGTCGAGCAGCTACCGAAACAAAAACAGCCACCAGTAGAAGTAGGCACAATAGAATACATACGCATCGAACTCAGTGCCTATTAGCTATCTAGCCATCACTAGCAACGGGACAATGGACAACTTCAACCACAAAAACAACATACACACCATGAACACACGCAGACGCCTGCGTCCCTTTAACCGTGTGACTCTCAAAGTTTCCTGCTTACATAATACACATGATAAACAATATAAACCTTCTGCTCTCAAACTTCTACCATGCAAACATAAAATATAAAACTTCAGTCCTCACTGTGAATCTTTATACAGTAATGTGCTGTTCATACATAAATTATTACTCTTCTGTTAAGAACCAATAGTGACAAACCTTTAAGATAACCTTAGATGCTATAACGCAGATAAGATGATGCTAACACGATGTTCAATGTTCAGTCTGCTTGGGGAAGGGTTGTGACTTGCTGACAATTATTCAAATACTGATAACCAGAGTTTCCCATATGACGTGTTAGCTGTAGGGTGAATTTCAATGACTGAGGAAAAAGAGCGTTTCAGTGTCTTGCTCAAAGATGCATGGCTATTGATGGACACTTTGGATTGATTCGATTAGTATTTCACAAGAATATAGCCTCTTAATTCTCGTTCATTACACTCCCTCAGTTTTTGTTTGCGTAATAAACCACATTTCTCTTGAGGGATGATTTCACTCTAAAGCGAACAGGCCAGAGAGAGGAAAGGGGAGTGGAAGGAGGGAAAAATATTTGGCAGTGAGTTGAAGCCTGGATACTGATAAAGTTCACAACACACAGTATAATATAACATCATCTTGCATAACTTCAGAGTCAGGCGTGTTAAAGGACCAGCCGAAAGCTGATGCAACACTACTGATACCTAGCTAGTGATATCTAGTGAACACAACTTCCAAACCAAATGTTATTCATAAAATACATTTTAAAAAATAACAATCTTTTTTGTTTTGCTCTGTCAAGACCAAAGGAGGCATCCGGTGTTTACATACAGTAGCACAGAGTTAATGCGCAGTCAATACAATATACAAGATTTTAGGTAGAAAACAACATGTCTGAAAAATAACACTCGTACTTGTGTAGCTTCATCGTCACAGAGGATGTAAAAAGCAACAGTAGTTCTGTTTACCTTAAGAGGGAGCGCAGTGATAAATAAAGTGTACTTGTGAAATTATATACAGTATTCAATTTTTGGGGGACAATTTTGCTTGCCAACGAATTTCAAATTGTTAAGTAATGTAAGATATTATCTGCATATATGATTATATTGTAATTTTTACTATGCTATTTTATTAAGTGCAGAATTATAAACCCTGTCTGCAAAGTACATTTCCCTTTTGTGACTGCTACTGCTATCTTGATTGACAGCAAATAACCTGTACACACACTTTTTGAGAGGTTAACTCTTAAATGGGGCAATCAAAAAAATTAAAAATAAAATAAAAACAGAACAAAAACCATATGAAATCAACATTCTACACATAGCGTAGGTCCTGAGTGGTTAGTAGTAGCAGCAAATTTAGTAGTTCGCGTTGGATAAAGGACAAGCAGACAGGGTTGATACGGCAATGATGACATGTCATCACTTAATAAATATACAATTTTTCATACACTAAGCACAAACAACAATGATTTTTTTAAAGTCAGTGACTTGCAGCTCAAACACACTCAATCTGTGTCTACTTTCTCTGTGGGTGAAGAGTTAAATTACGTGCTTTGATCACCTTGAAATCACGCTTTGGTACAAAAATCAGACACTAAATCACTCTCATCTATTCAAAATACCAGTAAATTAAAAAAAAGCAACTGATGTTTTTGTTTTGTTTTTTAGTGCTTTAGCATCTGTCCTTGGCCCTGACTGTTTGTAATGTTGTTTGAAAAAAAAAAAAAAAACACAATGTATGTCAAGGTGCTGTCCATGGTATGTCACTTCCTATCCAATCAGCAGCTACGGTTTCAGGGAGTGGGAGGTGCTGAGGTCACTTTATGCCACTTCTAGCAGCTCTGTGGATGGTGAATGAGACTGAGGAGTCATCTGAAGGTGGCGTTCATTATACCTCATTGTCATTCTCAGGTCATAAGTCTATGTGGCGGCTCCACCTGCCTCTCGAACACTCTGCGCTACAACGATGGCAGCAGGTGGAAGCATTGCGAGTCTTAGAAAAGTGGCAAAAACACCTGGTCGCTCATAGGTGACTGGGACACTGAATGTGATCGAGGGTCAGAAATCCCGTCTACAGGTGCTACTGAAGAGATGGATGTGGACAAAGAGGTGGAGGTGGTGGTGGAGGAGGAGGTGAGGTTGTGGAGTTGAAAGGTGCTCTCCTTGATGTGCTGGATGAAGAGCTTCCTCTCATCCTCGGGCGTTTGTCCGTTTTGGGCTCGGACGATGCAGGTCGGCCGGTGCAGGTTGAGCATGTAGACCAGCTGCTGCTTCTGCTGCTTCAGCTCCTCGATCTGAGCCTTCAAATCCGCGTTGACACTCTCCAGTTTCTCTGACTCCTGCAGAAGAGAGAGAGGGAGAAGGAGAAATCACTTGTTAATGTTGTACTTTTATGTTAATTTGGATGTTAAAGCTCTGTTAGGTAAACTTCTTTGCACTTTGGGCTAAATTTAGTTTGCTGATTTCACATTAAAAAGATGTTTAAGAGCTGAGTCTCGACACAAAAACATAAAGCTTGCAACAAATATATTTACAACTTTACGTCATCAGGACAAACTTTACTGACTCTTCCGATTTGAATCTTTAAAAACTTCTTGATGCAATTTAGGACTGTGAATTTTTTTTTGAATCAGCTAGTACACTTCTAACATAGATTTTCCTTGAGTCAGACATTTATAATCCCCAGTTATTTTTGTAGTGTGAAAATGTTAAACAAAACTGGGAGTTTCAATGAAAAACTTGAGACAAAAAACTTCAAGCTCAGTTATCTTTTCCAAAATTGACAGAAGTTGAAAACTACCTTCTGCAGACACTCTGTCTTCTCCTTCTTCTTGTTGCGGCACTTGGCAGCAGCGATTTTGTTCCTCTCTCTCCGTCTCTTCCTCCTGTCGTGCTCCTGAGGTGTCACCTGAAAACCAGAGGGAAATACAAACTGTCAGTATTTCAGCCCTAAAAAAAACCTACATCATTTGGAAAACACACTTCAGAGTCAGTGGCAAAAAACACAGATGACTATATGCTGTGGTTTCCCTCTGCCTCACCTCTCTCTTGACGCCGGATTCACAGGCGAGGTACTCTGAGGCTCGGTCCGAGCTGGAGCTGGCGCCGTCGGAGCTCATGTCTGCGCTGAGCCCGTTGGAGAGCCGCTTGGTCTGGATGGCCAGCCGCAGCTCCTCTTTCACAATGGGCGTGAAATTGGTGAAGTCGTCCAGGGTGAGTGTCCCCGGCGGGGAGAGGCAGGGCACCAGGGCAGAGCAGCTGATGTCAGCCAGCGAGGGACCCGAGTGCTGCAGCATCATTCTGGAAACACAAGAGTCAACGGATTATTGCCATGTCAGTCACCAGTATTTTTAGGAGGGTCAATTTGCTCAAGGTAGACATAAAAGAAATACAGCCACAAATAATACAATTTGCAAGCATGTTATGCAAAATTGGTTCATGAAAATGAGCTAGAGATACAAAAAATACCATAAAAAGTCCCTATAAACTCAATACTAAAACACTATAGATGTTATAGTGATAACATAAAGGATTAAAACGAATACAACCCAGCAAGGTCAGTTTATCTCAATGTTAATTAATGAATCAATACCTTAAAGCATGATAAGGTCACTATAAACTTCTTATTACTAACCACAGAGAAGTTATTGAGATACTATGGAGACATTAGGGTGACAGGTATTTTGCTGAGTAATAATGATACAGATCTCAAATACTGCACAACAACTATGATATAGAAACCAAAGCTGTAGAGTGAGTTTTGTGTTTAAGTGTCGAGATTGTAGTTTATCTAAGGCAACATAGAGAAGGAATAATGTATGTTCACAGAGGCAAACGTGCTTCAGTGCAGAATCACTTAAACTTAAACACATATTTGCCTCTTGAAAAATGCAAAAAGGGTAATCATTAATAGGTGTGGGTGTTTGTTATCTAAACAGAGGAGTGACTCATGGAGAATTATGATTGACAGCTTGATAAGATGATTATGATGTTTATATCACCTCTGTGAGACCAAAACCAAAACAAACACATTCATACAGGCATGTAGAGTTACATGATACACAGAATCATGAAGTGAATATAGTAAAAAATAAAGTTATTCTCCCTTTAATATTTCCATAGAGTCTCATAATAAGGAACTCTGTAGTTATTATTCTACTTAACAGTAAGTTATTATTTTGATTTACAAATCTGACTGATTTACAGTATGTTTTGTGAGTTTTTTGTTACTTAATGATTCTTTTTGTCATTTTACTTCCCTAATATTTCTCAGGTTTGTGTTATATGCATGTAGGCTATCATTTTTTAAAAAAAAGCTGTTTTTCCATTTACCTAAACCTCAAAATCTTCACTTCAACTCACAAAACCTATAAATCACAAAAATGTATAACATCCTGAGAAAACCCTGATTGGATCGTGCAAGTTGATATTTTTTATATTTTAATACCGAAGAGGTCAGTGAGCGAGTAAAATCTCTCCAAAGTGTTATACATTAAAAAAATAACAGCTTTACAAACACACATCTTTGCTAAAATGTGTCCCAAAAAAAAAGCTTTTCTCTTTAATCTGACAGATTAAGCAAGTTTAGAAGTTTTAGCAAAGTGTCCCGGGACAGCGGAGCGCAGGAGCACGCGCCGGGACTTCTCCGCACAACAACACCAGCCATAACACCTCACTGAACAACACCGGCCTCCCCAACAGACCTCATCCGCGGAAACAAAAGTCCAACCTACCTGTTAAAGCTTTGAGTGACTCGGTCAGATGAAGTGGATGTGGAGAAAACAAAAAGCTCCTGTTTCTGTCGCTGCCCTCTTCTTCTGTTTCTCTTTCTGCTGGTGCGTAAAGTTGCGCTTCTGGCCGGTACGTTGCATCACCCGTTCTTATAGTGACTGGACGGAGGCGGGGCCTAGTGACGCAATCAGGAATGCTACTAGAGAGGGAGGAGGTAAGGGAGGAGGGAGAGCAGAGGGGTGACGTCATCCTATTTATAGCAAGCTTATCCTGCGATGATGCAATCGAGCAACCCCGAGCTGCTCTGCCATAACAGGACAGGCTTCCCCCTACACCCCTCCTCTTTCTCTCTTTTTTGCTTCTTCCGTCTACTCGCAGTCTTTTCCCCTTCTACCTCCTCTTCCTCACTCTTTTCCTCTTCTCTTTTCCTTCCTCCCTCTTTTCCTCCCTCTTCTTTTTCAGTCCCATTTAATACCCTCCATCATTATCTTGCCCCTCTTTCTGTTTTATTTCTTTCCTTTCATACTTTCTTCTTCTTCCTCTTCCTTCCACTCTCTTCCTTTCCGTCCGTCCCTATTTCCTTTTCTCCTTCTTTCTTTCCTCCCCTTTTACCACCTTATTTTTTCCCTTTCGTATTTTTGTCCAGTTCTCCCCTACACTCCCTTGCTTCCTTCTTTCCATCCCTCGATCTCCTTCTTCCTTTCTTTTTCATTTCTTTCCCCTTTGTTATTTTTTCTTTCCTTTTATCTCCTCTTTTTCCTCTTCCTCCCTCTCTCGTCCTTTCCTTTCCATCCATCCCTCCTTCCTTTTTCCCTCCTCGTTTCCCAAATCCTTTTTTCTCTTCCCGACTTGTCCTGTTATCTCCTGCAGTCCCTTGCCTTCTCCTCTTCTCTCTTTCTTTCTTCCTCCCTTGTTTTCTTCTCTTTTTCATCGTTCTTTTGATCATGTAACTTTCCCTCTTCCCCTCTTCCCCTCTTCCCTTTCCTTTCATCCCTTCTTCTATCTATTCGTTCCTCTGTCTTCCTTTCATTTCCACCCCCCAACTCTTTTTTTCTATTCCCTATTGTCCTTATTTCTTCTTTCCTCATCCCAGTCTCCTTCCTTTTCATTGTTTCCTCACTTTTAGCCCCTTTCTTCTCTCCTTCTCTGTAGTCTGTCCTCCTCTCTTCCTCATCCCTCTTCCATTGTTCTCTCTCTTTCCTCCCCTCTTCTCCTCCACACCCTCACATTCAAAATTCGGATGAATAAAGTTCCTCTGAACAACATTCAAAAAGCTGAAAAATAATGAAATCACCACAAACAAACAAGCAAACTAGTAAGAACTCTTCTCCCTCTTGCCCTTGCTCCCCGTCCCCTCTCCCTCTTTTGAAAATAACATTCCAGTCATTCCACACTAACGAGTGAATAATGCTGTTCAAGCTGAATGACACACGGCAGTTATTTATTCTGTGGTTACATCTCATCAGCCGAGGTATAAAGCTGTGAGTTTGGACAGAGAGACAGAGAGATGGATGAATTGTGATGGGCTGTATTCCTTTCTTCATTTTGATTCGAAAGTGATATAGTTTTCTTAATTTATTAAGTGAATTTATGATTTGTTTATAAGGGTGAAATGACCTTTCCCAAGAAGTGAAATCATCCCGAAGATCAGCTGGTAGGTAGATAAAGAAAATATATCTTTGCTGCTCATGAACTGGTGTGGTTTGAAACATTTTGTAGCAGCGAAGTGGCTTTAATGTAATCCACTACTCTTCTCTGACTTAATTGGTCTTAACTGGTTGATCGTCTTTGCTCACCTGCTGAGTCATGCGGGGATTTCCTGACAGGATCAGTGAGAAGTTGTGTTTCTACCTTAAAGATACATCATTTTTATCATTATTACTAGAGTATTGTTAGACTTATTATTAGAAAAGATGGTAGTAGTAGCTGCAAGAGAAATGCTAAAGCAGTTACTTGTACTAGCAGCAGTAGTACAAATATTACATTTACTGGTAGTAACTGGTATTAGTAGTGGTAGGAGTGCTTCTTTTACAGAAGTGGTATCAGTTTTCCAACATACTGAACTTATTATATTGTATACTACTATACTACTACTACTACTATCGTACTAGTAGGACATCTTGGGGAAATGAAACTAGTGGTATATTTTCTAGTGGCAGTAATGATAGTTATACAAGTGTTAGCAGCAGTTTTGTTAGTAGTGGCATTGGTACAATTGCCGGTAGTAATACTACTAGACGTAGGTATACCATAGTTGCTTCACAAGCAGCCACATTAAAGGTATAATCAGTATAAATACAGTTTAATGACTTTCACTTGTTGTAGATTTATTGGTAGCAGACGTAGTACTACCTCTTCTCCTGAGGCTTCCTCTATTTTCCTTCCTCTCAGTTCAGGTTTTTGGGAAGTTTTTCCTTGAGAGCTTCAGATGCGTCTGGAAAAATTGTTGATGTGGGGTCATTAAGGTTGAAAATTTTAAACGTTTGGGGCATCCTGGTGATTTAAGATTTCTTCAATAAACCCGCCACATCCCTGTTATATGCCTGTTATAAATGTGCTTTGATGCTCTGAATCTGCAACCACAGCTTCTTCTCTCAACTACAAACTCTTTATTTAACACTTTTCAAGCTTGCAGAGGGTTTGATACTCTAAAGACAGACTTTGGGCAGAGTATCACCTTTTGATATTGGAAAAGAAACTGGGCAATTCAAATACAGTAAACCTGACATGAACTTGTAGTAAAACCACTGGCTGTATTAATAGTAATAATAACTTTATTAGTAGATGTAGGTCTAGGTCTAAAGGCAGAGCTCTTTCCTCCTCTGCCTTCAATTCTCTCTTTTCCTGCCTCATCAATCATTTCCTGTCATTTCCAGCTCAAAGCCTCTGACTGTTGTAATCTAGAAACTTCCAGTTTCTTCTGTCTACAAAGCAAAATGTTTCTTTCACTGAATCCAGCCTTTCTTTTCTTAGAAACAACGTTGCTCAAGGAGTATAGAAATTGTGAAATGTCAAAAATCAACTACAACTAAAGACTTTATATGCTGGTATCATGAGTGTTCATGGCTTTACTCAGAATGAATTGTATAACAGGAACGACCTAACTTCCACTTTTCCTGTCAGTGTGTGACAAGTGTGTGTGTTTTCAACCACCCTGGGTAGTGCATTGCTTCCAAGTAAGCCTTGACAGGGTGCTGAAAACATCTCAGGGGAATCGTACTGTAGAGCAATCAGCAGTAAAAGCCATAAACGGTTAATAATCGACCAAACGGTGTTTCCCTGTTCAGCTTGACGTTAAACGGTTGAGGGTTTAGAGACCGGATGATATCTGAGACAGGGAGGATGTAGGGCGAGTTATAAAACATAAATGCCATAAATGCATTTTTACATGATTTGTGTGTCTGAGCCTCAGTCAAAGCAGTTGGTATCAAAAATGATATATTAAAATACATTTATAGCCTTCAATTCGTGCAAAGCTTTGTGTCACTTTGTATCGGTCTTGCAAAATATGTTTACAGTATGTCAGGGCTCACAGCCCAGAGAGGTAGTTCGTGTTTTAAGTTCCGGTTTTGTTTCGGTTCATGTGAAACCCCACTGCTGTGACCAGCATTGAGTGTTTAGTAATATATTTTGTAACACGGTGAAACCATGCATTGTCAGTGGATCTTTAGAATAAGTGTCAGCAGCGATGGTTAGTCAAAGATGAGGAACAACGTGTGGACAGATATGCAGCAATACAGTTTTGCAGACTATTATTACAGTAATAGCAGCTTAGTTGGGAAATATCATGTGGTGAAAATCAAGGACTCAGGTCTGTGTAGAATCAAACACAATATACAGAAACTACATTGAACATGGTCGTAAGAAGGAGTTCAGTCTGCTTTCAGCTGTCTGTGGAGTTGCGCCGATTGTGGCATGAGTGTCAGCAGGCTCTGGAACTTGATTTGCAGACAAAATAGCACCGGTGATTGGACCAGTGGATTTACCTCTATTGCAAGGGACATCATAAAATGTTGCAATGCTAATGTGGTTGACTGAACTCAACACAGCGGCTCCATGCAGATACTTTGTCTCTGTGAGTGAATCAACTGATCATAAAAAAATAAACAAATAAAATCCAGTTATAAACGCTGGTATGAGCAACTCGTCAGGCCATCACTACCTGTGATGATTATCATTTCATAAATGTGTTGTTGTGCATGAGCCACATTCCAGTTTGAGGTAATGTTATAATTAGTTAAACCAGGGAAGCAGGAGATACAATGGAATAGGAAACCAAACGCAGACTAACAGGTAGAGCTGGCGCAGATCAATAATTTATTAACAAAACAGAAAAACAAGTCCAAAATCCACAGACAGGCAAGGTACAAAGGAAACAAAGAAACCAGGGTGCTGACAGAGATACAATGACAAATAGACAACTGAACAAAAGGACACAGACTTAAGTACACTTAGGTTAGGGAGCCAGCGAGACACAGGTGAAAACAATTAAAGCAATCAATGACAGGAAGCAAAACTAAAAGACACTTGAGACAAGGAGACTGTTTCAAAATAAAACAGGAAATAACAGAACACAAACCCAAAACAATGACAGTTAATGCCCCTTTTAAAAGACGATGTTTGTTTTGTGTGAAGCTACGTCTAATTCGAGCTGACACGTTTGTAGTTGTATTTTTATTTTTAGAACGGCAGACACTGAAGAAAATACTGTAGGTTGAAAGGCACAAGCACACACAGAAACACACACACACACACTCTCTCTCTCAGCAGACAGACAGGTGTTGAAAAGTTTAAGAGGTCAGTGTAGTCATTCAGATTGATACTGCGATGTGAAGTCAGTGCTGACCCTTTTGACTATTAATACCATATGATTGGAGCGCTAACCCGCCGGCTAAATATTACATTCTCTATTTTTATATTTGAAGGGTTTCATACCAAGCTCTGTGTGTATTCACACCCATGTCACACAAACTCCTGTGTTTGTTTGCCAAGATTTAAAACACCAAAACCAGATGGTCAGATTCATTTACAATATTTATGTGGGGATCGAGACTTTGCTCTCTGAATGTTCAGCTGTGAGAACTACATTTCATACATGAAGTCATTTTGTCAGAGGAAGTACAATTAATACAAACAAGAGTTTAAATGCCGAAAGCAGGCATAGTGAGGATGTAAAACTGGTTCTAGATTAAATAAGAAAGGTTTTGATGTGTTTTTTTTACTATTTTCAAGTTACGATTTAAGTCAAGTTGCCTAATTTTGATGAACAAACTGTAAAGGGGCAAAATAAACTATTTCATTAGCTAAATGTAATTTAAAAAAACAGTTCCAGAAACATCAAATCACCTGTTCATAATTACTGTAATTCGCAATTAATATGAATGTTGGTGTTTAGTGTTGTTGAGTTTTATTGTCTGCTGTTTTCTCACCGAGTTCACCAAGTTGTTTCCCGTGGAACAATAAATCATGTTATATGGTTTCATATCTGTTGTGAACCTTAGTCTCAAATAAACACATTTAATTCAAGCAGTACATCACACCAGTTAACCACTCTCACTTTCGCCTGTTGTCAGCTTTCATTTCACTTCCTGGGCTGCAGAGTATGTTTGGTTTCTGAACTTTCAGCCGCATTCCTTGGTTGATAAAAAAAACAAACATGATGCTGGAGCTTTAAGTTTCACTATGAGAGAACAGAGTCAGGGTATCAGGGAGTTTCTCATACTGAGAATCTGCTCTTAGTAGAAGAGAAAGTGAAAGGAGAAAATGTTGGGTCGTGGGTATAATTTTAAGGGGACATGTCACCTCCAATAATTTCCTGTCCACCCTCAGTTAACTCCACCAAGTGGTCACAACAGTCTCGTCCTCTATGTTCATTTACACTTTTGACAAACTGTAGCTAAACCACACAGCAGAACAATACTGTAATAAACAGTTCTGTTAATTAGGGAGAAAATTTAGACTTAATTCAGATCTGACATTTATGATCATGATTTTGCATCATCTTGTCTTAGCATGAGTCCCACAAGTCTTACATTGAGCCGACGCCCCCCTTGTTATAAGATCATACTCCGGGTCCATTAAATCAATGTCAATTTTTTGTTCAAACTTTATGCCCCTCTAACTAGTTTGGAAGCAGTGGTGTGCATGTTTCTACACCCACAAATTACACCGAATCTAAATCAGGCAATGTGTCACTTTACATAACTGCTTAGACAGCATTTTTTAAGAAAACTGGGCACACCACGTTTTCATGGTTTTTTTTAGCCACTAGACTTTGTTCAGCACTACATTTATATCCAGATGAAATATCAATATTTATTTATGCATTTGAATCAATTACATCAGCGTTCTGAAAACATTTTTCAGGTCAGAATGTCGTATTAAATGTCAGGAGGTTGCATATGTAGAGTATATAGTACACATCATTTTCACATTAAGAACACGCCGCTCTTGTTGGTGAAGATTGTAGTGCAGCACATTTATGTTGTTGGCGCTCCTGACGTTGAAATGAAAGTTATGCCGTTGTGTTGGGTTGGTGTCTAAACACATTCAGAAATCAGTTTCATTCCAACAACAGATCAAGTTTTAGTTATGCAAACATTTAACAAAGACAGAGCTCTTTCAAACTGGAGAGTCCCATTTTATACAATATGAATATGATTTGAATTGTGTGTCTGAATGAATGATCTGACATGATTGTCCTCTATTGCCAGTTTTCATTATCATCGTGAATTGGATTTGCTTAGAAGTCTACAGTTTTATTATAATTGAGATTAAAGAAAACTGTGAAACGTTCTCTCATTTTATTGACAGATGCAGTTCCTACAACTGTGAAGACATTTAAATTGTATTAAGATATTAATATTAATACAGTTTTTGAACTATTTGGGGGGTTTTGTGTGAGAAAAACAAAACTAATGCCAGATTTGTTACACCTTTCTTTGTTTCTCAGTGTTGTAACGATGACCCTTGACTTCCCTTTTATATAGGATGTCTCTAATGGTGATGATCTACACTAAACGCAACTGCAATCTACATGCTTAAAAAGTAAAAATGCAAGCGGTTTGTGGATCTAGTTCAATACATCTGAGACAGGAAGAGCTTAAAAACCAAAATGATTTTGTAATGTAAGTGTTTGCAGGTTGCTGTAGTGGTCTATTCAATAATCTACCTCTCCACCCCCAGATTACAGATTAAGAACAAAGGATTTGTTGTTCTAATATTGTTGGAGAAGGGGGCCTTTCCTATTTCCTGTATTTCTAAATGAGACTTTGAAATGTTCTAGTAATGAAATACAAGTGCTTATGCTGATGATGATGATAAGTGTTGTGGATGAAGAGGAAGAGGAGGAGGCGTCCCATCTTCCCGGTGTCTTTTCCCGGTTCTCCGCTGGTTGCCCGGTAAAGCCACTGGGAGGATGAGAGGCATTATTTCCCGGAAAGAAAGAGGGTGACGTAATCCGCTTCTGCTGAGAATAAAAGATGAGGGGGAGGAGGAGGAGGAGGACAGAGGAGCTTTTGTTTACGGGTCTGCTGCCATAGGAAAAATATAATTAAAACAAAAACACAAGAATCTAATTTTTTTTCTTATTCTATTGTAGCAATCTATACAATTATGCTGCAAAATGTAAAGAAAATACAATTAATTCATTATTTTATAAATTATTTAAATGTAATATAAAATTAAATATATAGAATAAATACATCTAAAATTTATGTAAAATGAATAAACATTAAATGCTCTTTCTTATTATTGTTATCTAACGTAATATTTATGTATATAATGATTCATATTCATATATAATATTAATAATATTCATAGTGATTATAAATTGAGTACTTCTACTGCAACTGTGAATAATAATATAATATAATAGAGTTTTAGATTTTATTTTCATAATCAAACTTATCATTTCTAAATTTCACTATTTTATTTATTTATTGCCCTCTCCTATTTTCCTACTTCTTCTTTCCGTCCTGCTCCTGGTTGCATCATCCTTTCCGGGAAGCTGCGGCTCTTCCTCCTCCTCCTCCTTCTTCATCGCTGAAGGTCCGGGAAATCCCCCTCCTCCCCTCCTCCTCTCTGCCTCCTCCCTCCCTGCCAGCATCACGCCACTGATGAGAAGCGGGGCGGGGTGTGAAACACGGCGGGTTGATGGATGGAGAATGCAGTTCTTACTGTAGACTACATGTTAATGTGGTAAACGGGGTTTTAAGATAACGGCAGCCGGGCGGGATCATTTGCATTTCGATCTGAGTGATTCACCTCATTCCGGTAAATCACTGTGTTGCTACAACGGAGCTGCATGACGGACCGTAATACTGAATACAGCTACATCATAACAACACTGCAGGTTTATCATCAGATGCTGCTTCCAGAAAATACAGTTAACTGTTCTGCTTTACTGCTGCCGGACACCATGCTTTATTTTGTAGGGTACTGCATTACAGCCAATCAGCATTTATCCTGAGTCTGAATAACCTTCACTACTGTAAAAACACGAATTATATATTTCAGTAAAGCATTATTTTTATTCCTGAATTGAAATAACCCTTCAAATAATACGACAGAGTATCAGTGCCACATTGAGGGGGGAAGAAATCTGAAATTTGCGATTAAAAAAAGTAATATTTTGACTAAAAAATCGTAATGTTACATGAATAAAGTCATACTTTTGAGAAAAAAAGTTGTAAAATTATGAGAATAAAGTTGATGTGATTTAAAGATTTTAAGAAAGACTGTGAGAAAATGCTAAAAAAATATATTTTATACTCAAAGCAATCTATTCTATTATGACTTTTTTCTTACTTTATTCTCAAAATATTATGACTTTATCCTCGAAATCTCAAATCATTTTCTTTCTGACAGTGGCCCTAATACTACGTCTTAATATAAAATGCAGCAGTTTTATACTATTAAATTTACAGTGGTGCTGAAACAAATGAATTGGAACCAATTGGATTTAAATAGAGCAAACATTCACCTTCTCAGGTTTTCAATGACTTTCTAATGTCACTACAGCAGTGACATTCACAGCAACAGAGAGCAGAGATAAAGATCAGGCCCATGTGAAACTAGATTAATGTTATTGTGATTCGTCATAATTAGACCGGTTTAATGCTGAATACAGAGTGTTGAGTCAGTGTTTAACACAGGCTGAAGGTTACAAACGTATGTAGTCAGCAGCTTCACCTGACACGATATAAGAAGCAGGACTTTATGAACTTTGACCTTGATGAGTTTGTGGACTCGTTTCTGAATTGTAATATATGTATATCGTTTTTGTAGAATTCACATCTTTGATATGGAAACATGTTCAGTTTGACTTGCCACACAGTGCTGAATTTAAATAATGTCTGTCTTCTCTATTTGACTCTTGCAGGGGCCGGCTTAGAGACTTAAAACTTGTTAAGACTCACTTTTAAAGTACATTATTGATAGTGGCATTGTTGATTCAGTGTAATAAATGAATGCCAAATAAACAACTTTAATAGGCTAATATGAAATAATATCAATAAATAGCTGCTATTTGTGACTCCAAATAGTCTACATCCGTGATGGACAGATTGTGGAACAATGGACACAGACATGTAAAAGCCCCCCACCCATCCTACAAACAGTGGGAGCAAAACACCCAGACTGAAAGAGACAGAAAACAGTTACAATGACACAGGCTCGTCGTTGGTAGTCGTTTTGTGTCTCTGTGGTAATTTTGTGTCTTTTTATGGTTGTTTTGTGTCTCTTTATAGTCTTTGTGTGTCTCTTTGTGGTCGTTTTGTGTCTTCTTATGGTCGTTTTGCAACTCTTTGTAGTCGTTTTGTGTCTCTTTGCGTCTCTTTGTAGTTGTTTTGCCCTAATGGCCGTTTTGTGTCTTTTTATGGTCGTTTTGCATCTCTTTGTAGTCTTTGTGTGTCTCTTTGTGGTCGTTTTGTGTCTCTTTGTAGTCGTTTCGTGTCTCTTTGCGTGTCTTTGTGGTCGTTTTGTGTCTTTTTGTGGTCATTTTGCAACTTTTTATAGTCGTTTTGTGTCTCTTTGCGTCTCTATGTGGTCGTTTTGTGTCTCTTTGTAGTTGTTTCGTGTCTCTTTGCATCTCTTTGTGGTCATTTTGTGTCTTCTTGTGGTTGTTTTGCAACTCTTTGTAGTTGTTTTGCCCCAATGGCCGTTTTGTGTCTTTTTATGGTTGTTTTGCAGTCTTTGTAGTCGTTTTGTGTCTCTTTGTAATCTTTGTGCGTCTCTTTGTAGTCGTTTTGTGTCTCTTTGTGTGTCTTTGTGGTCGTTTTGTGTCTCTTTGTGGTCGTTTTGCTTTTGATTGACTTTCCAACAAGAAATGTTAAGAGTCACTTGATACAGAGGTTCTGGTCCAGGGGCCCCTGGTTTCAACCTTCTGACTCTGGTAGGGGGTGGGCATGGGGGTCGGCCTGGAATCTGATTGACCACCCCTGGCCACCCCTCTGGCCCCGCCTCTGGACTCTTACAGTACATCACATGAACTTTATTGTACTAGTTCTCTGTTTCTCTGCTTGCATATGTTTTTGATCTTTATAATGAATTTCTTTGTTTCCCTTTGTTTCTCTTTCTTGAAAAACAGGGTTAGCGTTTGCTGCCCCGAGGCCTTTTTTTCATGCAGTAAATAAACTCCAGCTGCCTGAAAATAAGTAAAAATAAGCTTTTCATGTTAAAGTTGATTATCCTGCTCCTGAACTGAACCTAAAACAATGGGTGGTTGTGCCTGCGTAGGTGTCATTTGTGGGCTTTAAAACTACTGCTGGGTGTAACAGTGTGATAGAAGGGGACCGTGTCAAAGGTACAGGCTGTGATCTTTTATAAAGGAACCACATTGTGCTATATAATGTGAGCTGAAGGTCATAGAGGATAATAAATAATGTGACTCAGTGTTTTCTGCCTTTGCAGCTCAGTTCACTGCCCACATTGGCCCCACTGTTTGATTTTCCCACCGCCGTACAGTACCTGAACAGTCACAGTAAGGTGTGTTTTATCGTGATAGTCAATTGGTACAGTTTGGTTTAAAGCCAGCTGATACAGCAGCTCTGTGTATCTGAAACCAGCCTGTTTTCTAAGTAAGGATGATGTCATCATGCAGGCGATGTACATGCAACAGTAAAGGTCAAGACTTAGTTACAGGTGATAGTTTTAAATCTCCTTCAGCTGAAAATAGTATTATGATGTTTTAATTCACATGAGTTTTGGCCCATTTACTCACTAAATCACTTAAACTTAACACCAAGCTCACTATTTTGCAAAGTAAGCTCTAGTGTAGTGAAATTTTAAACCTATTTTTTTTTTTTTTTTTTTTTACAATTCCAGTCAGCAATTGGTTTCCATTCATATTTGTAAAGATAGCAGTTTCATGTGGGAACTATTTTCTCTCTACCGATAGTTCCTACATGAAACTGTTTACAAAAAGGTCTGTGGATTATCTTGAGTAACCCGGTCATGATCTCTGGAAAGAGACGATGCTGTTGAGTTTTTCAAATGTATTTATTTTTTTGCACTTTGAGCACCACAAGCCGAGTGCCATATAGTC
This sequence comes from Siniperca chuatsi, assembly GCF_020085105.1. Taxonomy (NCBI): domain Eukaryota; kingdom Metazoa; phylum Chordata; class Actinopteri; order Centrarchiformes; family Sinipercidae; genus Siniperca; species Siniperca chuatsi. The sequence continues at coordinate 25,144,900 of NC_058057.1, forward strand.
CCATTATATATATATATATATATATATATATATATATATATATATATATATAAAAATAATCTAGATGGAGAAATAGCACTACAGATAAGAGGAAAAATATGTATTTTTGACTTGGGGTGAATTGTCCCTTTAAGAACACATGATTTGTGAGCTAAAATGTGGGTACGGCCTTTTAAATATCACTGCAGTAGGAGCAATAACTTGGCTTGTGTTGGAACCTGATCAAGTAAAAGTGTGGTTGACTTATCTTTTACCTTATTAAATACCGTCAATAAGCACGCCTCCTTTCCTCTCCAACCCTCCCATCATCATGTGACATCATGACCTCCTCTCTCTTCATTTCTTCCTTTTTTCTTGTCTTCATTCCCCTTCCACCCTTTCCCTTCTTCCCTCTTACCACCCCTCCCTTCCTTTGTTGTTCCTCATTTGCGTTAACCTCCGCTCTGCAGTCATAGATCAGCCATATGTGGTTTTATTATGAAGTAGGCACATTTTGGTGACTAAACCATGTGTGAGTGTGTGTGTGTGGGGTGGGGGCAGAGTTGACTGTGGTTGATGAAGCAGTTCTATATAAAAATGTTCTATATAAAAAGCTGCTGTTCAATAAAAACACATAGAGCTTGGCGATAATTCAACATTATCATCCCCCTACTGTGTATTGTTATATTAATTCTCATATTCTTCATATATGTTTGCAATCTATCTATTGTCATCCTGATTTTCCATATTGTAATTTTGCTATGTTGGTCTATTGTGTACACACGGCATCTATTGCATGTCTGTCCATCCTGGGAGAGGGATCCCTCCTCTGCTGCTCTTCCTGAGGTGTCTTCCATTTTTGGGGGGAATCGAGGGTCTGAGCACAGAGGGTGTCGTATGCTGTACAGATTGTAAAGCCCCCTGAGGCAAATTTGTGATTTGTGATAGTGAGCTATATAAATTTACTTGACTATTGAGGTTCACAGCTATTATTTGTAAATCAATAACAACTACATTTTCATTACAGTGTGAGATCTGAACTACTGAACAATATATAGTTTATTGTAAATTCAAATATTTTATTCTAGAGAAATAATAAAAAGCTGTTTGGCTCAAAGAGGTGAATATAAGTGAGATTTTATTACACGTGAAATTGAATAAATATCATTAACATTTTGATGTCAAGACGATGCTGTGCAAATTGTCCCAGTATTCATTTTGTCCATAATGCCCACTCTGGAAAAATAATTACCGTGATTTTCAAGCTCAAGTTAAAATGTGCTTGTCATAACTTTATTTTAAATCTGTGGTGTAGCTCAATGACAGCAGCCAGGCCGGGAACAATATGGAAATATGTGGTGACTTCCCAGTAAACAGTGATTTTAGTGATTTGTAGTTCAAAAGACAGATGGCTAGACGTCATGGTTATAAGTGGACTAATATTTGGTGAAAAGTAACAGATTATATGTTACATAACAGTATTTAATGACTATATTTCAATGTATAGTTAGAATCGGCCTCACATTTAAATATAGTCGTTGAAATGCTGTTAAAACAACCTGGACATCTATATAATTTTCACTTTTCAACTAAATTTAGCCCTTTTAACCAGAACTTCTGACCTGCAAATCAACAAATCAATGCTTTCAATCAATGCTTTCTGGGTTGTAGTGTTTCTGTCCTGTGTTATGTTTTAATTTTATGCATAACAGCTTTTATGCATATTTTTGAAATATGTTCTCTCTATTGTTTTATAACAGAATTTAAACCAAAGTTGAAGCTTGAATCTGAATATGTTCCCTTTGTTGTAGTTTGACTCATATTCTGCTGCAGTGACCCAGTTTCCCCTAAGGTCTCATTAAACTTTTATTAAAATTTCATCTCTCACACTTCTTCACTGCTTTCTAACTACAGCCCAGACATTGCTTCATGTAGTGTGCTTTAAAACAAAATAAAACTTCAAACAAGAAGTTCATTATGTTCATACTGTGTGTCATTTCAAACAAAGGAAACATTACATTAATCACCTTCCTGCTATCGAGCTACAGAAGCATTCATGGAAATCATGTTGCAACTGCCTCAAGGGTGACAGCTTCTTGTTTTACTTGTTTCTGCTTCTCTGCAACAGAACTTAACCTAACAGGTGAAATTAATGAGGGATCACAGCTCTCACCTGGAGTCTCCCTGGGTGTTTTTCTGCTATTATCTTACACAAGCTCCTGCTTCTGCCCCATTTGTTTTCCTTGTTTGTCAGTCAGCAGGATATTTCAAAATCTTGTTAAAAATGTCTGTAATTTGGTGGAAAGTTCGGCCTTGTGACAAGGAACAAGTCTTTAGTTTTGGTGCAACTTTTTAAATGTACATTCTGAGATGGGAAATTCTTTAACATTTTCACATGTATTTGAATATATTTGATGTATATTTGGATCAAAATGCATGCTGAAATTCATTAAAATAGCAGATTTTGAGAATTGTGCAGTCTTGGTGGTGCTCCCACTGCTTTCTAGTTTTCATACTTTATTGTTTCACAATAAAATACAAAAAAGCAAATAAAAGACAATAAAGGAATATGCTAAAAATGTAAAAAGTTTAGAATTAAACAAGATACTAAAAACTAAAGAGAAGCAAGTCTAAACAAGTGGGTCTTGAGCTGTTTTTTTTAAAGATGTCCAAAGATCTTAAGTCCAATGGGAGAGAGCTCCAAAGTTTAGGAGCTACAACCTCAAAAGCACAGTCTCCTTTTGTCTTGAGCCTGGAGTGAGGAAGAAGCTTCAACAGGATTCTGACTTTGAAGGGAAGCCAGTGTAAAGAAATCAAAATCTGTGTCACATGAGACCTTTGGGAGGACTTCCAATTATTTATAGAGTTGAGGCAATTTTGTAGAACAGTTTTGTGACATTATGAGGCTTAAACAAGATGTGTAATTGAATATGGTCTGCACCGCAGTGGTAGAAGAAATGTGCATCTCAACTAAGATACGGTGGTCCACAGTATCAAAAGCAGCACTGAGGTCCAATAGTCATAAAGAGATCATTTGCGACTCTGAGAGGAGCTGTTTCTGTTGAGTGCAACTGACGGAAACCAGACAGAAACTTGTTGAAAGGTTCTGTTCATCTAAGACAGTAAGTGGCTTAGCAACCACTGCAAGACCTCAGCTATAACAAAATGGAACAGCAGGTGATGCAGGACTGACAATGTTATGATGGTGTCAAACAAGATTTTAGGATTATGTTGACTATTAGATAGAAGGTTTGAAAAGTAGGTATCCTTAACTATGTTATTAAAAGCCATAAAAAGTTATTGTAAATACTGACAGTGAACTTGTAGATGGGTGGATCGTTGTACTTTTATTCTGTTCTTTTGTTCTGTCTCTTATTTGCTGCAGCGTCCCATTTTTCCTGCAGGGATGATTAAAGTTTCATTGTATTTTTCATAGAAAGAGCAGGAGGTCTGAATAAATTTTATGCATTTCAAATTAATTTTGAGCTTTAATCTGTGGCTCAATGATCTGATTTTATGTGCCTGTATTTAATATGTGACTGAAGGAATCTGACTGACTGACTTGTTATCAGAATTAAATTCAATTCAATTTCTCAAGCAGTGAGAACACCTACTTAAATGTTCAATTGTGCAACAAAGTAAAATCATGAAAATTTCTAAACATAAATGCTCCTGTTAAGCATGTGTGTGTGCGTGTGTGTGTGTGTGTGTGTGTGTGTGTGTGTGGGCAGTAGCAGAAGCGGGAACCAGCATCACATGGACATACTGCTGGATTTTATAGTTGTCTGTGGTTTTGTGTTTTTTGGTTTTTTTTACTTCGAGCTGTTCAGTTGTGGCTGTTACATCAGCAAATTTAAGAAATGACATATGGGTTCAGCTAAGGTTATAAATAAGGTTTATGTAAATTATGTTGTAGTATGTCTTTACAGTAACATTTCCATTAAAATATAAATACATTTCAGGAAAACAAATTAAAAGAAAACAGGAAGAAATGCACCACATGTGCACACACACACACACACACACACACACACACACATATGCTGATATAGCCAGAGGATGAGGAAACATCTTCTGGTATTTTGGTGTCACAAATGAGAGAGAGCCAATTATATTTACCGTTGATGGTTATTTTGATGTATTATCTCTTACAGTACATTCGGCTAACGTGACAGTAAAATCTGGTGTGAAGCAACAGAGGAAGAACAAGATGTTGCAGAGACATTTACTGATACTGTGAGCCGAAGCAAGCTGACTGGAGATTCCTGGTAGGATTTCACTCTGTTCTCACTCTTTTATGGTGTGTTGTCAAATTACCAAGTTAAATTGAGCTCACATGCTCTGTTTCGATCCAACTTGGTTATAGGCGAAATATTTTTTGTCAGTAATGAAACTGTGTGATGAACAGAGATGGAAACAGTTCTTTAATGTCATGTCTGTTCATGTCAATTTAATTTTGTAGCTAGATCACAAGCGTGTGTTAGCTTTATAGAGAAAAAGCCTGCAGGTCTGACTATTCATAATTACTTTAAAATATCTTTGATTGGCCAAACTGATCACTGTGCAGAGGTTGCAAGTAACAGCAGGCCTTTTAATTTCCTTTTTCTGCTGCTCTTGTATCAGCCCTGTCGCCAGAATAAAATGTTAGCACTGTGTGTTTCAGCAAACCACGGATACGTTAAATATCTACGTTTTAATACGTTAAATATCAACATTTCTACAATACATATCATAGGGAAGGTGACGTAGTTCAGATGCCGTCTTTCATCAAATTTAGTGAATATCTGCTCACGGTCCACTCGCTGTCCGTTCAGTGTGTGCACTGAAAAAAAATGCGGTGTTTGTACACAGCCCTGGCTCTGTCAAGGGGAAACAAACAAAGTGGCTCAGACCGAGCCACACAACACTATTCCAGCCATGATTTGTGCATCAGGTAATGTTAAATGACTTGCCCACGACACTCAGCTTACTTTCTAGTTTGCCGAGATATGCTGCTGTTGTGATGTTAGCTATAGCAGCAGGAGAGTTGTGAGTATCGCTGTCTGGAGCTGCTGTGCTGGCTCTGGGAAACCGTCTCGTCCTCTCTGGCTGTTAGTTACAGCAGCAACTGTCGGGACAGTCAAAAACTAGACAATAGCAGGTTAAACCTGTTTACCCTGGGGGATCTTGAAGGTGTTTATTTCAGAGGAGGAATGCTGTGAATTGCAAAAACCAAAACAAAATAATTATTAATAAAGGAAACATTTCTTACCTCTGTGAAGATTTGTGTCTGCTTGTTGTATACAGTGGTGTGCAAAAGTGTTTGCCCTGTTTGCCCTGTCACAATCAGTGTTTGAAATAATGATTGTGTGATTGAGTGTTATCTTTGACTGATATTTAAATTTGTTTGTTGATCTGAAACATTTAAGTGTGACAAACATGCAAAAAAATAAGAAATCAGGAAGGGCGCAAACACTTTTTCACACCACTGTAGTTGTTAATGGTGAAGGTTAGACAATAGGCCTTTTGGAAGTTTAGAGATTTTGATTTTATTTATTTTACTTTAATGAAAAAAAAATCTGGCATATGTACGCATGATTGTCTGTCATTATATGCGTTTTGATCCAGATCAGATTTCTAACACCTTGATGGGATTGTGGTGCTTCAGTGAAAGTATGCACTCTCCTTGTAGCTCAAGTCAAATATTAGCACAGCGGTGTAAATATAGTCTGTTGGTGACGCTGTCAGTGATGCTGCAGTTTTGGGACTCTAAGCCGGTCGACCTCACAAAAATTGTTTAGAGCTGCCTATGCTGCATTCCTCCCTCATTTCCTCACTACTTCCTTTCTTTATTCCCTTAATTTCTTCTTTCTTTCTTCCTTCCCTTTCTCATTCGACTTCTTCCAACTTTCTTCCTTCCTTCCTACAATCCTTTTATCCGTTCACCCCTCCCTCCTTTGGCTTCCTTCTCCCACTCTTCCCTTTTTTCTCTTACATCTTTCCTCCCACCCTCCCCTCCCCGGCACCCATCGTTCTTGTACAGTACACTACCAACATACTCCAGCTGCTCCAGTCATAGTTATTTATAATGCCTTAGCTACTTCAGTTAAAGGTGCATTCCATCATTTTTTCCCTTCATCCATTTAACATGTGACCAGAGTCTGATGCATTGAGATGTGTATTTCTGTTGTCTATTATTATGACATTATCTATATTTTATTCATTTTTTCTTTTTTAACTAATTGTATTTTTCAGTTTACTTTATAAGCTTCTTCTGCTTCATGTGATTGAAAGCTCCAGAACAGCTTCTAATTGGACCTCGTGGTGACATCGTTTTGTCGCCTGCTGTTTTCAAAAATTAACTTTGAATCTTAACTTTTTAACTAATAAGTAAGGACTTATTAAAGGGCTGCAGATCAATGAAATCTGGACAACTCCATTTGCTAATGGAGGTCATGTGATATGATCAAAAGCTCCAAAACAGCTACTAAATGGACTTTGTGGTGACAATATATTGTCATCTATTTTATTTTACTTTTAAAAGCTGCTTTATGCCTTATGTAAAGTGATTTGAATTGCCTTTGTGTTTCAAAAGCAATTCATTTATAAGCATGTAAGTATATATATAAATGTGATAAATAGTTTATAACACATAAATATACTGTAGTTGTAAGCAGAGGTCTTTTTAAGATGATATACTGCTTATAAATGACAGAGGGGATTAAAGTAAAGCATTACCAAATAATCTCAAAATAATATCATAAAAACAAATGAAGAACTGAAAACCCCCCAAAATATCATATATAACATTTGGGCATTAGTAAAGTTATGCAAAGTAGGGTGGGGCTGACTTACTGACTGGTGGTTTCGTACTTGCATGATTGCAGGTTCGATGCCCTTAAAAACTCCCACAGAACACCTGAGCAGGGGCGTAGGACTCGGGGGAAAGGGGGGACTGAGTATACAGGGCCCTCATGTGAGGAGGGCCCACAAAGATACTAGAATGAATAGCTGTGGATGCGAGGAGGGGCCTGTAGAGAATGCCTATGTACAGGGTCCAGAATTTAGTGCTACGCCCCTGCACCTGAGGAACACTGTGGGAAAAATAAGAAATGTCTACTGATTTGTCTCAGGTATCAATCTCAGGTGTCACCTGTTTGTTTCCTGCTAAAGTGAAACAAAATGAACAATTAACAATTAACTACAATTAACTCTTTGTTTCGGCGGGAAGATTGGGCTTTTCTATTTTTAAGAGGAAGTTCCCTCTGACTCTGCACCTATTAAAACAAGTTGTTGTTTAGCTGAGAATGAAGCCAGGCAGGTTTACATACCAGGAATGCTTTGCAGGCTTTTGTTGTTGTCTGTTTTCGTACTATAGATGTCAGCACTACAAAAGATGACAGTGAGTTAATTTATTAAAGTGTGAAGATGAGTCATAAGTTAAACCATTTATCTTAGTTGTACACTTTGTATTTGTTGTTTTCATGTAATAATTCATGTTTTGTTCAAGTGGCCTCAAGTGGAATTTGGGAGTTTTTAGCAGCTAAGGGGAATTATGCTAGGATTAAAACAGAAACAAAAACAAAACAAATTTTGAAAAATGTTGAATGACAGCTTTTAGGCCAATCAATAATAAAGAATTCAGTATTTCCCCACCAGAATTTTATTTCTGGTAGTGTGGAGTAGGCTTTGACCAGTGTTTTAGACGATGTTGGGCCCAAATGTAACAGACAAAACATTTTAGACTTTATTTTTGTTGTCTGTTCCAAATCTTCTGAAGTGTGGGGTACTGTATGTATGTATGTATGTATGTATGTATGTATGTATGTATGTACTGTATGTATGTATATATATATCTACTGAATATACGGAATATTACCTACCTGATACAGCGAGCCTTTACAATACAAGACAGGGCCACAAACTTAGAATATAATCACTACCTCAAGGCTGGTATCATTTCAGTATAAATGATGATTAAGTGGTGCATAATCACAAATCAACTTTAGTTAAATTATCCCAAATTAACTGACACCCAAAGGGGGATCATGCTTTCAGCATTTTAGCACTAACACTGTGGAACAAACTTCCCCTCAGCTTCAGATCTGCTGAGTCGGAGTGTTTTAAAACCCAGCATTTTAATAACGTATTACTTATTAATTAAATTTGTGTTGTATGGTGTTGTTGAATTTTATGTGTACCTGTAAAGCACCCAGTAACCCTGCACCCTGTTTTTGAAAGGTGCTATAGAAATAAAGTTGCTACTTACCCAGTGAACCTGGGGCTTTTGGGGGCCCCAGAGGTCTGGAGCCCCAGGGTAATTATCTGTTTTGGTTGGTAATCCAGGCTTGGTCTACCTACAGTACAGCCTGAATTGCCTTAGTGATGGTTGTTTCTTCATTGTCTTCCACTGTTGTTGGGTTTTTTTTGTGTGTGTTTTTCTTGTGTTACCTAAATACAGGTAGAAAAAAATATCACCATAAGCATTACTGCCTCATGAAGAAATCTTTAGAAATAGATTCTCTATGAGCCATGCCCTACTCAAAGCAGGCTGAAACTAAAATAACTGTCTCAGATTATCCCCAATTTTCCCTATGTGCTACTAATTTGTACCAAATGACATAGTTATTTTCAGGATTTTTCAACATAAAGGTCCAAATTCAGTTTCTAAGCCTTCATCATGATGCCAGGATCTTTTTTTTATTTATTTGTTTATTTACTTACAAGTCTAAAAATGCTGGAATCTGCCTAAAAAATGAGTGTGTTTTTAACTGTAGAATGAAAACTCCCTAAAGTTGCTAAACCCCCAAATTCTCAGAAAAAAAAACCAAGGATGTGACCTCAGTGGGGGGGTTTCAGGATTGATTTACCTGCCTTTTGAAACACTAAGTCATGATATTTGTATAGCAACTATCCCACAAAAAGGGATCTTTGTACAACATAGTGGTTATTCAGACCAGAAAGTTGTGATTAAACTGGTTTCCCATGAATCCCCTGCCAGCTGACCCGGCTCATTCATTCTTAATTGTGTGTAAGTGGATCCCTGACTGAGGCTTTAGGCTGCCGCTCCGTTCCTCTGTCTCTGCTCTACTAACCCCTCTGTTTATGTTTACATGTTACCATGGCGACAACACCTTCACGCCCTGCGGACTTCCACCCCTGGTACGCAGACAGACAGGCAGGCACACGCAAGGTAGAGACACAGAGGGAGTGACAGAGAGAGGGGAGGAAGGGAAACCTCAGCCAGGGCCGCATCCCATTCTGAAATGTTTACAGCCTTTGTTTCCTTAATCAGTCTGTAATCTTGAATTTTGCTTTCCTGGTTATTTGGGGGGGGGGTTCACAGTAACAAAAGTGCAATATGAATTAAGTTTTTAGTTGTTAATACTATTGTTTACTTTGCAGAATTAAAAGCAAAGTGCAAAAATAATGAAAAAACTTCATTTACATTTCTAAATTGAGGTTTTACTGTTCTGTTTTATTGCTCTGTTTAATGTTTTGTCATATGTTTGGTTTTGATGTCATTTCATTGTGTGTAAAAGTGATATTGTAACTGTATTATGAAAAATCATTTGATAATTATACTGTATAACTGTGATATGGACCCCGGGAAGAATAGTTATTGCTAAGGTGACAACAACTGGAGATCCAAATAAAGAATAAACAACTATCCTTTAAAAGTTGCAGTTACAAAAAGCATGAAAAATGGGACCAAATGTAACATATGATGTTTTTGTATAAAAACAATTTTAAAAACAAAACAAAGTCAAAATCTTTCAGACAACTGAGAAAACTCCATCCTCTAATAACTTCAATTATCAATATCTCTAAAGTGGCAAAACATGTAATGTGATTTAAAAATGTCAAAAATCCCAATCACCTTTACTTTCAAGTCCAAATAAAGTTTCTCTCATTCTCTTTCAATAATAATACTCACTCAGTTGTTTTATATCTGCACTTAAAGAAGAAATAGAGAAAAGCAAGGAATCATAAAAGGAAACACTGTTTTGAAATGGGATGTATCCCAGGATTCCCAGGCCCCAGAGGCCCCGGCTCTCTCGGCTCGACGTGGCGTCACATCCTCGGCTGCTCTGTGCTGTTATTTTTAGATCATGTGAAAACTGGGTTATGTGGCCTTGGCAGCTGCGACTCACAAACACACACACACACACACACACACCCTGTTTTAAGTATCTGTGACGTTAAAACACTACTGATCTTTATTTGTCTCATACAAGAGGTGCAAAAAGACATTACATCACTGAGTTGACATTAATAAGTAGGGGGATTTGTTACTGTGTAAATAGACTCATAGTCATAGATGACATTTCTGGGCTACTTGCTAATATTAGCATCTGTATATTTTATATTTATACTTTTATATCCGAATTTAAAATAATGAAGAAAGTGACTCCAAACCAGAAGATACCAACCCGTTCTCAATGTTTTTTTTTTTAAGTATTTTCCTCACTACCCCCATGTTAAGGTTTTCTTTCAGTGACATCCTCAACATTTCTCCACACAAAAACACAAAAGTGTCCTTGATAATTCAACAATACGCTATCGTGTTGTTGAATTATCAAGGACACTTTCGTGTTTTGTGTTGTTTGTGTTCTCCAATGGGATCGATGCTCACAATGGATGAATGGATGGCCGGAGCTGTGGATGGTTTTACATTGGAGTTAGTTGAAATCCCGGTGCGTCTCATACAGACGCTGAAGGGTACCTTGTGCGTCTGTAGGACACGCCGACGGGTGTGACACAAGGTCAGTATCTGACGACCTGTGAATGAGAATGAGTTGAAGATACAGACGCAAAAATGACATTAGAAAGTCAGCTTTGAGGCCTCAAAATGTGAAATTCATAGGTATTATAATTATTATCATTAAAGGTTAATATTTTACATATACTTAAATCTTGATCATTAAAGTTAACGTTTAAGTTTAGACTTTCACTGACTTCTGTTAAAGTCTAACTGCTTCCTGATTCATGTCTTCCTGATATCAGATTATGAACACACACACACACACACACACACACACACACACACACACACACACACACACACACAGCAGCCCTGTTTTCTTCTTTCCCACCAGCATCATCTCCATGTTCTCAGGCTGCATGACACAGCAGATCTCAGGCTGCAGAGCGAGGTAACATGTGACCTGGTTTGCACCGTCTTTAGCCTCGTTTCATGATATTGCTTAATTTCAGCTCGTCTCGTGAGTCATTTCATAACATCTCAGCTTATTTTGCATTTTCATGTTGTGTCACGTAAAGTTTATTGTCTTGTGATAGCTTATGAAATCTTACACGATGTCATGTGATTTCAGTTTGTCAGTTCAACTTCTCAAAAAGTAACTCTTAAATATTTGAGGCATTCACACACAGTGACAATTGAAACATTTGAGTTAAAGATGGAAAATCAGCCTTTTTTCATCAGTTCCATTAATTGAAGTGTTTGGGGTTTTATTCTCCTGTCCACGTGTTGAAGAGTCCTTGAGAAGTATGTAGATGGGGCGGGGGGACTGTAAGCTGCTGTGGACTAAAGCATCGGCCAAATGAATGTAATGTAATGTAAAGATATTGCTGACGTGAACAAACTTTTGACAGTTTTAGAAACATCACCAATTTCAGTACATTCAGTTGTTGTCTGGTCTTAGTTTTAGTCTTCAAACCATGTTTCAATTCTGTGTTTTGAACTTTGGTATTTGGATTTCATCACATGACATCTGATCGTGCCTTATCTAGTTTCATCTCATCTCACCATTTCAACTTGTCAGTTTATCTTATTTCACTTGATGTTATGTTGAATCATGTTATGTTGAATCGTGGATTTAATTTCATTGCAAGCCATTTGCTGACACATCATCTCTTTTCAATTTCATCTCATTTCTCATCTCACCTCCTGTCATCTGACCTTATCTCACCTCATTTCATCTCACTTCATATAAGCATATTTTAACTCATCACATCCACCACTTTCTCTCACCTCTTCTCATCAATTTCATATTATTTCAGACATAACTTCATCTCATCCCCTGTTGTCTTCTCTCATCTCTTCATGTACCTCATATAGACACATATTTTACCTTATATTATCTCATCTCTCCGTTCATCTGGTCTACTCTTATCTTTCATTCCATCTTATTTGTCTGGCTGCGACTCGTCTCTTCTTCTTCTTTCTTTTTCTTTAGTCAATTTAAAGTCTCATTGAGATTCAGATGTCAGGCCAAGAGTACAGCGTAAAAACATTGTAACAACAGTTAATACTATTCAAACAAAATAACATATTTCATCTTGTCTCATTTTGTCTCCAATCCAATTCCATTTTATTTAATTTTGCATCACATCACCTCATCTCATCTCAGTCATCTTTTCATTCATCTCATCTTGTGCTGTCCCATCCCATCCCGTTTCATCTCATATTGTCTCACTTTTTCATAAATTATCTAATTTAGTCACTTTTTAAACCTGTTCCAGTCCTATTTTATTTTATATTACCTAACGTTATCTCATCTCATCTCATCAATCACCTGCTCCAGTCTCATCTTTCATTTCATCTCGTTTCAATCTTCATTTTAAATGATATTTATACATTTTTTATTTAAGATTGTCCCGTGCCATTTAAAGTCTTGTCACATCATCTCAGCTCAGCTCATGTCACCAAAGAATAAAAGCTGGATTTATATATTAAAGACTATATATATTTACAAAAATATCTATCTATTTATCTATCTATACTGTACATATCTGTGGGTGTGTGGGTCAGTTTGGGCCAATCAAAGGGCTCAGGTGAGATGACATCACCCCCCTGATTGAACAGTGTGACCTCAGCCTGCATCATCATGAATTCCTAACGAGGGACCTGACGGCATCCAATCAGCAGAGGCCTGGATTATGAGGGAATGAAGCCTGACAGCACACCGCCAATGACATTTCAGCACACAGATTACTGCCTGGTGGGGCTCAGAGGGAATCAATAATGTAGACACACACACACGAATACATATACACAGCTGCCCTGAGCCTGCCCTTACTACCATTACAGTAAATGACGAAGCTCAGAGCAGATAGAGTACCAGAGGAAGGAACGGACAGACTGAGTTACACACAAGTGAGGGAAGAAAGAAAGAGAGAATAGAGTGGAAAATCAAAGAGGACGGATGATCTCAGCGTTTTATGTGTGATTCACTGCCAGTAGTTGTGAGTCACCACTATAACAGCAATCTGAAAGTGATGAATACACAGCTACTGTTCACCTGTCACTTGCTGTTGCTGTCTGTATCGGTTTTGTTGATACTACAAACTGCAATCTGAGCTGCTGGCTCGGTTCTCACACGGATTATTTAGTTTCAGCTAATGTTCTTTTTGCTGACCAAGTCTGGAGGCCCATGAGGTTTTCACATACTTGTAATGATTTGTATATTACCAGTATGGATTATGGGAAATGTAAATTGAAGCCTGTTTTGATTATCATTACTTGTTATTTTCTTGCCTATGATATTCATGTATTAATACTGCTCTTTTTGCTATTTTTGAATATGCATGTTCTTCTACTCATAGTTATGCCAAACATTGGTACTGCCATGGTTATACTGCCTTATTGTTATTAAATTCAATGTTCAATAAAGTATTTTACAGAAACGGTTGCAGCAGCAATAGCATTACTACTTGTAGCAGCACTTATCAGAATCAGAAATACTTTAGTGATCCCCGAGGGGAAACTCTTTTGTTACAGCAGCTCACTATCACATCAGTGCACACAGGAATAGAAGTACTAAGCAAATCAAAATATAATACACTATAATACAGGCAAGACAAATTAAGTACAAAGTGGATATAAGTATAAACTTAAAATAAGTGTAAAGTACAAAGTGGATTACCGGTTGATGATAAGTATGTGCGGTATAATAATATAATGTAATAATATAAGTAACAAGTAGTAGTGCATGTACTGTCAAGTTAAGTGTAGCTTATTAAGATGATTATGAGACGGTGGATATTGCACAGCAGTAAAAGAAGTATGAATAAATATCAATAAATTATACTGAAAACAGAGTATATTGCACCAGAGTATTAAACAGAGAATATTGCACAATTATTTTAAGTATTACAGTGATGTTAATGATCCAGTGTCCAGTTTATCAACTTAAGGTCATACAGACGGACACTTAGAGGGAGGAGTTAAAGGGAATTTTAAACTGAAAAGAGTATATTGCACAGCAGTATTAACACAGGATATTGCACAATTATGTCAAGTATTGCATAGATGTAGTGATCAGTGTCCAGTTTAATGACTTAGGGTCATACAGACTGACACTTAGAGGGAGGAGTTGAAGAGTTTGACGGCCACAGGCAGGAATGACTTCCTGTGGCGCTCTGTGGTGCATTTTGGGGGGATGAGTCTTTCGCTGAATACAAGAAGCAGCAGCAATAGAGTGCTGCAGGAATGAGTCCTAAAACCCAGAAATGAGTTAGCATTTTTGCACTTCCGGTTCCCTCGTCTTGAAGTCACTTTTTTTTAAATGGGTTTTTGGTTAGATGCCTGAAAGAAGTTCTATGGTTAACATAAGCTTAAGAGATATTCATGTTTTGTTCTACGACATAAATTGTGTCAGTAAATACCCCACTCGTGAATTTTAAAGTCTTAAAAAAGGCGGTTGCTAACAAGTGGCTAAATGAGACTACAGAGGTTGTCAGGGACATTAAACATCATCACGCTGAACAAGGAAAATTAATCTACTTCGTTTATAGCCTAACGTTAGCTTTTTACTTCTGGCGATTGCATTTACGCTTCAAAAATCAAAAAGTGGTGTTCATTTATCATAAACTTTTGTTTGCCACAGAGCTTATTTTCTGCAAGAAACCAAAATCCAATGGAAAAATCCCATTGGCTTTTTGTCGAGGGAACCAGGGCGATGCTGACTTCCGGGTTGGCCTACAAAAATATGTCATCCCTGCAGCACTGTATTGGAGCACTATCTATTAGTAGTAATCACAATAATAGCAGTAGTAATGGTACTAAAAGTAACAGTAGTAGTGCTAGTTGCAGTAGTAGTAGTAGTAGTAGCAAGCCTAGTAGTAATACAAGTAAATGTAGTGGTTGTCATTGTACTACAAACAAAAGTAATTTTTGTAGTAGAGGTAGCAAAATAGGTGGTAGTAGCACCTTTTCCCCATTTGATAGCAGTACTAGATGTACATGTAACAGGTATATAGTAGCAGTAGTAGTGGAAGTTGTAATGGTTATAGCAGTAGCAATAATAAAAGTAGTGGTAGTGATAGCATTAGTCAGACATATGTAAGTCACAGTAGTAACAATAGCAGTTACAGTATCTGTAGTGGTAGTGGTATTAGTAGTTTTAATAGCAGTAGAGATAATAGCAGGTACAACTAGTAGCAACTATTAGTGAGAGTATTGCTATTTGTGAAAGTACTTAGCAGAAGCAGCAGTAAGAGTAGGAGTATTAATATTAGTAGTATTGTTAGTAACAGTACAGCAGTAATTGTAGATGAAGTAATATAGTAAGTAGTATAATAGTAGTAGTAGCTGCAGTAGTAGTAAAATTTGTAGAAATGGCAGTAGCAGTGATGAAAGTAGGGGTAGTGATAGTATTAGACCTACATGTAGCAGTAGTAACAGTAGAAGTTATAGTTCCTGTTGTAGTAGTAGATGTTTGGTAGTAAAACCAATAGCAAAAGCAATTACAGTGTTGTTAAGAGTAGGATGGCAGTAACAGCGACAATATGTATAGTAGAATTTGTAGTAGCAGTAGAACTAGTAGTCTACTAGAACTGGTACTAGTAGCCATTGAAATAAAAGCAGCAGTAGTATTTGGTGTACTGCATGTTGTAGTCCCTTTTTACAGTAGCTGTAGTAATAGTAAAGAGTAGTACAGCAGCAGTAGTAGTTGTGTTGTCTTGTAGTAATAATAGAAGTACAAGTAGTAGCAGAGCAACAGTAGCAGTAGAAGCAGTTGTTATTATTATAGTTGGTATTATTATTATTATTATTATTATATAGTTGGTATTATAGTAGCAGTAGTAGTAGTTATAGAAGTAGCAGCAGTGGTGGTAGTAGTTGTAGCAACAATAGTAGCAGTACTAATAGTGATAGCAATAGTACAAGCAGGGGAAAAAAGTGGTAGTAGCAGAGGTAAGGCAGAAGTATTTCTATAAAAAGTAGCTTTTGGCTTAAATACTGTAAAATAAACCTGAGATGATCCCATGATCCACTGAGGTAAAATTGAATTTGTTTGTACATGAACTCCTCATCACAGCTCGTGAACTCGAACGAACCTGAATACCTGAAATGAACTTGAAGCTAAACTTAAACAAACTAAACCTGCTGAGTCACTTTGTGATTGTGGAAAGTTTTGGAACAACCCGCACACCTGACATGATCACTACAGATCCTCGTCTCTCTCTATAGGAAATGTCCCACTGAGGGGAAAGTTTCAAACCCTGAGTAGGGTACTGTAGGCACGTACCACAGTGATTACATAAAAACTTGATGCCTGCTCATTGATCACATGACCTGAGTCACTGTGTCACTCAGCAGGTTTCACAGGGAAGAATTAAAGTTTTGTTTGGCTGATTGTCCTGGTTGCAGTGATACTGGTACTGTACACCTGTCTGGACCACACGGGTACTGGTGTATAGTGCTACCTTAAAACACTGAGAAGGAAAAATAAACAGAGATTTGAAAAGAGCTGTTTTACTTTTCCAGTAAAATGGTGATGGGGGTCATTTTGCTCTACCAGTCAGCAGTGGTACAGGGAGAAATCCATGCATTTATTCGGCAGTATTGTGAAGGGAAACGCTGGAAGAAAGTGACAGGGTGACATGCAACAAAAAGTTAAAAGCAAACCAGGTGAACATGGGACAAAAATGGTGCCGTATTGGTGGGGGCATGTTGCATCAGGTGTTGGTGAGACTGTCCTCCCGAGAAGAACAACAGCATCAGGCGTTTCAGCGAGTTCCCCAAAACAACATTGTTTTTTTTTTAAAGCATGACCACAATCGTTCCCTAATCTTAACCACGTGTTTGTTATTGTAACCATGATGACAAAGGTCCCCTCACCTTAACAAACCACGATGTTTCCCTGAACCTGACCAAGTCGTTTTTGTGCCTAAACCTAACCAAACCTTAACCATAGTGGTGTCACATCATAAAACTGTGATTTGTAACAGTTTTGGTAGGCACAGTCAAATTATGTCTCCTGCTGTCATTCTAGAGGGCATGGACAAACAACGTATTTTGTTGTTTCATTTGGAGGACTTGGAAGATAAACCGGCACTTAAAGGTAGGTAAACATCACAAAGTTATTTATCTACCTAATCTAATCCACTCCCAGTAAAGAGCTGAATCCTTCAAAACTACATTAAAATCCACCTTTTTGCTGAAAAGATGCTGAAAATGTGAGGGGGATTTTTTTTTTTAGATATGATAGATAAGAAACTTTATTGTCCATTACAGTACACGGTTGACCACCTGGGTCGGCTTGTTCCTGGTCTAAGTGAGAGGTTCACATACCAGGAGACGATGTTATAGTTAGGACACTCTCAGTGAGTGACCTGTAGACCACGATCAGGGTGGGTTTGCTGGTGTTGAAGCTCATCGATTTTCCTGAGGAGAGAGAGCCGCTGGCTTGCCTTTTTGGAGTCTGCACTGGTCTGAAAGGTGAGTTTATTTTCAATGATTGTTCCCAGATGTTTAAAGTGAGGTTGAATCACATGCTAGTCATGATTTACTGATTTATCAGTAACTTCTACGCTTTTTGAAAGTGAAACAGGGATTAGATTGGGGTTTTTTCATAATTGCAGGTATCACATGTATTTCAGTCCTGCTACTTACTTTTGGAAAAAGAATGTGAGATTTCTCAAAGCTTGAACTGAGACTTTACAGACTCAGTATGTGGGAGTACTATTGATCCAGAGGTATTGGTAACTACACAATTAGTGTTAAAAAAAAATTGTGGTAGTGATCACACTCTCAGCTCATAAAAACATACTGTATGATCAAGGGTTTTGACGTTGTGGTTTAGTTTTTAGACTAAGAAAATAACATATTTGCCACTATTTTGGCAAACAAAGCATTTGTCAGAATCTAATTTGTTCCTGTTTATTTCTTTTTAGCTAAAAACATGATTTTGAGAGTTGTTTTACCATGCAATACAAGTCTGTGCAGAGAAAAACAAGCTATTTTCTCTGTTTCCTGAACATCAGAACAGCTTATAAAGATGATATACAATTTAATGATTAAGAAACTGTTTTTGTTTTCTGAGATTTTATCAGACTTTCAATATAACTGCAGCATAACATGTTTTTCCAAAGTCTCTGACAGATAGAAAGTACCTGCTCCTGTCAGTTATATATTTCCACTTGTGCAATGTGGGTCAGTGGTTCAGACATGCGCGGCATCACGCAGCCAGACAGCGTTTAGAAACACCAGCGGCTCAGTCTTTTAGCTCAACAACAGGGGGATTTCCAGCTCTGTGCCACAAACCGGGAAAAGACGGTCATTCACTGTGGAGCAACAACAAAAAGCAGCCCAACAAAAGTTCAAACTGTGACACGCAGTCATCTGGTGCAGACTAATTTGAGCTGAACCTGTTTTTGCAGTGCTGAACGTAACTCTGTCCAGCAGAGCTTTAATGGAAAGCTGCCTGACCGCACACAGTTCCTCGGCAAATAAAGGGCTTTTTTTATGGAACAAAGCCTCCATTCTGCCACTCTGCATGATTCGGCATGTTTATGTGGGGTGGCTCTATTTTAGGAAGCAATGATTATTTCGTCAGCACGACATGCACAGTGACACGTTTCGGACCCGAGTATCAGACAAACAGCAGAGGAGTGTTGTCAGTTTTCAGCATCTGTTGAGCAGAGCAGATCATGAGGTCATGAGGCTGCAGCTGACTGGCAGCACTGTGTTGAAACGCTGAAGAAACTGACTGGAGGTCAACACATCACACACACTCACAGTGTGGCAGACCACATGGCATTTTTTATCATGTGGTTGTTTGTTAACCATCTGCCAGACAAAGTGTGTATGTGTGCTCTTGTACTGATCTTTGTGAGGACCTTGACAGTGAGGACTTTTTTTGGAAAGTGAGGACATTTTGTTCAGTCCTTCCTTTTTTCAAAGGGCTGTTTGAGGGTTACAGTTTCAGGGTTAATGTTAGAATTGGGTTAGGTTAAGGGTTAAGCTTTTAGGTTAAGAGGCTGGGGAATGGATTACTTCAACAAGGGCCCTCACAAAGTCTGTTCACAAAGTGACATTGTGGGGACTCAACTACCATTTGGGGACAAAAAGCAGATCTCCACAAGGTAAACCATTACATTTTAGGGGGTTCAGGCTTGGTTTTGGTGAAGGTTGGGATTAAGGTTAGGATAACAAATGTGTGCACGCAAAAGTCTCAAAGGTCCGAACACAATAAGAGCTGACCTCAACAACATGAAATGTGTCCCTGTTTTACTTTTTTCACAACTTCATTATGTTTCATGTGCACATCCTGGTTAAAAATTGATTAAACTCTAAAGGCCGGTAAATAAAACAGTTCCATTATAACTTGATGTTATCTAACTAATCTAACTCTATTACAAACTATTGGCAAAGTGCAACATATTTTACTGTTGCTTGACAATACTGATATAGCTATATTTCTGATCTTTTATCCGTGTGAGCCTAAACATGGATTTGAGTTTCTTGTCTGGGTTGAGACTTAAAACTACAGGGGACTGAGGCTCTGAAACAACCTGTCTGAGGAAGGGGGCTGAGTCAGGATCATCTTTTATATACTTTAATCAGAGAGTTTATCCTGAATTTACACAAGGTTTTTTAGTTGAATTGTATTTTTATCTCTTATTTTTTGTTTCACCTTATTTTAGCTTTAATCTGGTTCAGTTAAATGTCTTTTTGTTTTTACCTATAAAGTTTTGCATTTGTTTTTGTTATTGTTGCTTGTTCATTTGTTGCCTATGCACTTTAAAACTTGTTTTATGAAAGGAGCTCTAAAAGTACTGATTATTATTATGTAAATATATTATTATTATTATAGTTATAGGACTCAAACTTTTCATCCCTGAGAAGAAGAAAAAGACAGAAGGAAACACTTAACACGGACTACTGAACGCTTAATATACTTATCACATGTGAGTTTTACTACATTGAAGTGAAGTCTTGCCAAACTGATAATTGATGAACTGTCTTTAAGTAAAGATTAAGATGTCAGATTAGCAGATTTTTCTTCTGCATTTGTCACGATAAACTTTCATCACATTAGAGACTGACAGTTTCTTGCTCGAGGATCCAGGTCAGATCACTGCTGCAAGAATCAACCGTGAGAGGGAACATTTACAGATTCTTCTCTGACAACACACAGCAGCAGCTCAATTCAGTGCAATGTGATATTACATTCTTTTAATCATCTAATCCACCCACCGAGAAAGCATCATCTCTCATCCTTATAAGGTAAAATGTCAGAGAGTCAGTAGAGAATATGAAGTCATCTTTTGAGTCACACTCAACCAGGAAGAAAATGAATGTCATTATGTGTCCAACTACACATACACACACACACACACACATATTTCACTATTCCCGTGGGGACAGTCATTAACACAATGCTTTCCCTAGCCCCTAACCCTAACCTAACTGTAACCTGTACCCTGAAACCAAGTCTTAACCCTCAGAAAACAGTCTCTAACCTCAATTTTTGTCATGTGCATTCAGGTTAAAGTCTCCACCGGGATATAAGAACATGAAACACACACACACACACACACACACACACACACACACACACACACACACACACACACACACACACACACACACACACACACACACCTCCCTACATGCACTTGTCTGCAATAGTTTGAATTTAACTGTTGAAAACTGATATTTAATTCAAAATTCGGAGCCTTGTCTGAAACGTATTTGTCTGAAATATGATAAATCAATAAAGTTGATGACTGATTGGTGTTTCACCAGCTTCTCCCTGCTGCTGTGTTGACCCTTGTACTTCTGTGTGACGTCTGCTTTGATTTCAGCGCTGCTGATATTTTGTCTGCCGGCTTTTTCCACTGTTTGCGCTTCTTGCACCTTTGTCCTGATAAGAAACCTTCGCCAATGGTTTCTACAAAGCTGCACCGAGATTGATTTGTCGCCACAATAATTTCTCTTGATTCAAGGTCAAAGGGGACGTCTGTGGAATATTTTGGCTTTAAAGAAAACACGTTTTTTGTGGCAAACAAGGAAAGAAAATACAAAAACATTCAGTACATGATCATCACATGAATCAATTCAAGAGCAGAATTAATTTTGATATATATATTTATATATAGTATATACTTGGATAAATTAAGTATTTATCCAAGTATAGTAGAGTTTTAACTGACGTTTTTTCAAGCTACAGATTTCAGAGTCTAGACCTCACAGAAATCTAAACTGATGATGCATTTGTGCGTCAACCTGTAAGTCAAATATTTCCAAGGGTATCACCAGGAAGTCCCCTCAAAAGGCTGATATGGTGTCAAAAAAGTGGGGCAAGTTTCATGATACCTGAGTTGCGAGTTTGGACTGGACCTGGAGAGTACCAGGTTAAAATGTTCAAATAATATTTATTTGTGATGTGTTACATTAACTCACTCCACAATCTGCTTCACTTCACTTATCTTAAAGCAAAAACTTCTAAACCTATTCTTAAACTTAAACCTATAAACACCCATCTTTAAATCCTTTTCGCCTTCTTGACCTTTTTTTTGAGGGATGGCTAGCGCGCGTGGCTCTAGGGATGGCAATGTTGGTCTGTCGGTGGGACCAGCACTTTGGTCCAGACTGAAATAGCTCAACAACTAGAAGATGGGTTGCCATTAAATTTAGTGCAGACATTCATGGTCCCCTGATGATGCATCCTAATAACTTTGATGATCCCCTGACTTTCCCTAACCCTGAAATGTCTCAGCAACTGTTGGACAGATTTCCATGAAAGGATTAATTGTAATAACTTTGGTGATCTCCTGACTTTTCATCTGGCGCCAGGTCAAAAATTGTCCAATACCTGCAAAACTAACGACATTCCCATCAGCTTCAGCTTTGTGTTTAGTGCTAATTAGCAAAAATATGCACGCTAAACTAAAACCGTGAACATGATAAACACACGCGCTTAGTATCAGTATGTTAGCCATCGCCATTGTGAGTCTGTTAGCGTTTAACTAATTAAGTACCAGCTCGCAGGGCTGCAAATTCCAAAATCCATACTACAAACTAATACTAAGCGGGATTTGAGTATGTGGTGTGATCACAATGGAAAAGTTATGAAATTAAGTATATGAAGTAAGTTGATGGGCACTATTCTGCAACAGTACAATGCACAAAGGGAATTATAAATTGTGTGTGGTGGTGGTGGGGGGCAATATGATGTCTCTATATGAAATTCTATTGGCATTGTCGTTCTAAAGTCGCAGTTTGATTGACATCTGATGTTGCATGTATTGTATCATTTTCTGTTAGTATAAAACGGAGTAGTATGTTGATTTTCGTTGCATACTAACTGCTGAAAGTACAGGATGTAGTAGAAACTGTAGAATTAGCATGTAGTGTGGAATTATGACGCAGCTTTAGTCTTGTTTAATGATCAGTTTCAGCAATTCAACATACTTTAATTGCGTCTTAGCATCTTCAAAATCTGTCTTGCAAAACAAGGAAAACAGAATCATCATAATTTAGCCAGACTGTATAATCTTGTCCTTTTCCATTGTGCTTTGAATATGAGGCTACATTTTGTAAAATGGTGTTTCGTGTAACAATTGATTGTGATGTTACTTTTTATGGTATCGATATGCCTCGAAAAAAAAGCTTGAATAGAAAAAAAACTAATCTGGAACACTATTAAATAGATAATTAGTTCAAGCATTATAACTGACTTCCGGTCAACTTCTTCTGTCCAACTTGTTCCACTTTTAATAACTGCCACAAAACTTGAACTCTGACGACAGCCGTATAGCACATCACTTCACTTTAATCTCGTCATCTTCTTAAAAACTGGAATGGAAACAAACGCATGTCTTTGGAATTCCACACCCAGGTCGTCTTTGATAATTAAATGCCATATTTCCATTTAGGAAAATATTTTCCTTCCTAATTTCATTCATCAGTAATCAAGTGATGATGTCATCCTCTCATGTGTTATGTGTCGGAGCGTTAACAGCACAGTGGATTATTTCCAAGACCAGTATATTTTATGAAACTGTTTCCTGCTGCAGTAGGGCACCGCCTGTTGACGCAATACTTTCCTGTTATCTGTTGGATATCTGGCTTGAAGCATCAAAGTAAACCATTTCACATTTAAAAAAAATTATTTGTAGTTTGGGCTTTTAAAACACTTGCACAGAGAAAGGAAACACAAAATGAAGAATGTATATTAAATCACATTTTACCTTTATTTAACTTGCTACAAACATACATTTCAGCTGTCATTCAGGATATTATGCTTCAAAATGCATAACATCCTTGATTATATACACAGATTTACATTTTCACCTGACTGTGTTTATTATGTAATGCAGGGATTAGAAACTAAATTAGCTGAACTGTCACCTGATGTTTTCTCATCTCCTGAGAAGATGACGTCTGACGGGTTAAGGTGCACACCTGCTCACCCACAGACAAAGACTGAAGGAGGTGGATAGGTGGATGAATGAGCTAGCAGTTGCAGGAAAAAAACCCCAAACTTTCCATTACCTCCATACAGAGCTAACCCTACCCATGTGGCACTGAGGTGGGGCAAATCTAATCTTAAGTAGCATTAGATCTCTGAGAGTAATAACAATCTGAGGGGTATCTTTACTGTGATTTCAGTTACCTGGATGATGTAAAGTACCTGTAATAAATTAAATGATTGACATGATTTAAAGTGAATTCATAAGTGAAACCCATCTGTCCTGCATATTTTCCTCTCCCTGCTCTACCAACACGTCATTAGTTGAATAAGGTGTGTTAACCAGCTCTCGATTGGCTGAACACGCCTGATTTACTAATCAGACGTGGGAAGAGTTTGGATGGACTTGTCCCAAATTTCTTGGCTTTGGACAACACAGAAGACTCTAAAATCAATTCAGCTTTTCAAGAAGTCACATACGTACAAATGAAGTGAGAAAACAAGCTTCAAACAGAAAGAAATGGGGGGGAACACTGTTCTACATATTACCTGCCATCTGTGAGAAAAATAATGATAATTACAGCCATTAAAGTAAAACTTTGGATGTTATCAGTCATTTTAGGCTGCAAACCAGGATTTAACACCAATATTGTCAAGGACAGAATCACAAATATAAAATTTAATTTAATTTGACTTAAAAACAGGAGAAACTTCATGTAAAGACAAAAGGATGGCAACGCAGAGGGATTCTCACACCAGCTGAAGAAGAGCGACACCTTCTGGGGGGAAAAAGGAACTACACTGGAAAAACAGGTTCTGTCTGTAGCCACTGGATTACATGCTCCAAAACACAGATTCATAGACTGAAACCAGAACAGAACTCAGTGTTTTTCAGAACATTTGTAAGTCTGCATGTCCTATTTTCAAATTTAAGGAGATTTTTTGACTCTGCACTAAAAGAAGTGAACTTCTGTGTTTTGGATGGAAAAAGAGCAACGACACAAAACTGCATTTGGACTGATATGAGTTTGTTAATAATGGTGTTTTATTTTGTTAATAATGGTGTTTAAAAATT
Source organism: Siniperca chuatsi (assembly GCF_020085105.1). Classification (NCBI taxonomy): domain Eukaryota; kingdom Metazoa; phylum Chordata; class Actinopteri; order Centrarchiformes; family Sinipercidae; genus Siniperca; species Siniperca chuatsi. Next base: position 25,169,602 of record NC_058057.1, read on the forward strand.
TAAAATAAATTTTGACCACTAGACTACATATTTAATTTGGAATTAATCAGTGACGTCGGCTGTGCCAATACGCCATTTTGATCAGTTTCTTCATCTTCTAACTCTTTCTCTCCAAATTACTCACAAGCTTCTGCTGATTCTTTTCCACCATGATAAGAAAATGCAAATGGATTGACCAAAAATGGTCAAATTTAAAAAACTGAATATTAGCACAAAAACAAAACAAAAATCACTACGTATACTGTACGCATCAGCCCACATCGATCCTACACACATGCCTCTACCACCGGGATTACGTTGTAACAAAAAAATAACAAACTGCACTTTGTAAACCCTTCTGATGCCGCAACACAGCCAAGGTGCAGACCGAGCAGCTGGAAACGTGAACAGACATAAAACACTCACCACTGCTGATGGAAAAGGGATGTTTAAGTATCATCTTGTCTGAAGTGGAGAGCAGCTCTGAACAGTAGTGACCGATCCTTCACCGCACTTTTTGACACTGTCAGTGTGTGTTTTCCCGCTTGTTTCCCACCTCTTAGGGCAAATAAAACCACATTACCAGGTTAAACGTGACTCCAGTTCCCAAGATGCAGTGGTCCCAGGGTTAATCACAGGCTCTGCTGTGACTACAAACCCAGTGCAAGTTTCTTCATCCTCCACCAGTTCAATAACAGAGGGGACACAGACACTCCCACTGCTGCTTTGTCTGGACATTTTTGCCATCCGAGTGAAAAGTCTGCAGGATTTGGGGGAGGAAAGTGTCTCACGGAAAAAAAGGAGGGATTAACAGTCCAGGGTTTATATCATTTCTGTTTTCATCCCTCTTTTCTTCCTCTCCTTCTTCTCCTCACACTTGGTTGATTATTTCTGCAGCTCCTGTGGTGTGCTGAAGGTCTCGTAGACGTTGGCTGCAAACTCCTTTACCTGGTCGTTCATCAGCAAGTCCTGACAGAGACAGACAGAAAGTTAGAGATATTTACAGGGAAGTAATATACCGAGAAAAGACAATATGTATAAATATGATTATCTTTATTCTGCTTAATGTGCTTAATTTTAAAAATTACAAAATCAACTTCAAATTGTCTGATATTTTGTGATCATTTCTGGTATGTTGAGTTCTACGCAAGAGTTCTTAAGTGAAGATCAAACTGTACAAAGGTGGGAATCACCCATCAGTATTTTTGGGGATAATTAACTCATTAAGATAATGTATTATGATGCAGTTGCCACACCATGCCTTCTGTCTAACGCATTAAACTTGCTCAATATAAAGAATATACATAATCCATCAAAAACTTACACATATTATTTGAGGAGACAGTAGTGCTGATACAGTAACTTTAGTTTTGATACTAAAATGAGAAATATACAAAATTTTCCTACAAAGCCACTCTTATAATTTAGCAAAAGAAAACCTGTGAAATGCTACCTAAACACAATCAAGAGCACAATAATTTTGCCTTAATAAAATACAAAATATGATTTCAATCATTATCATTTCAGTCGCTACCAAAAAAGTATGACGTTTTGATACCCGGCCTTAGCAGTCAGTGGTAATAAACAGCCCAAAGGCACAGATGAAAGACATTAAAGAACAGTTTTTGAAACATTAAAATTAAAACAGTCTCTAAAATGAAACAGATATTTCCTACTCTCTTCTACAAACATTAAAGCCTGATGCTGAATTACTGTCAAATTGCACATTAATAACAAATTTACACTTATGATCTGATCAGAGAGCTGCACCTGTTGATCGTTTTGGAACATCTGTTTGATTATCACTCGGCAAACAAAGGAAAAGCCAAACAAAAAGCAAACACAGTGTGGACTTGCTGCACCAAACAAACACACCAAACAAGCGCAGCCTGACCGGTTAACAACAAGTGTTCGTGGCTTTAAAATTTGGTCGGTTCAGTATTTCACAATCTTTTGATGCAGAAATGGAAATATTAGCCAGCCTCACATCTATGTTTCTCCACTGAGATGTTTGTGTGTCTGAGCAAAGAAAACGCTCGTGACTGACTGAAGCCTGGTTTCACCTGAACAAAGTGGCTGGGAGTCTCACTGCAGATGGTGTTGATCTGGCCGTTGATGATGGGGATGATCTTCGCCAGCGGCAGACTGACTGCAGACAGACTGGTCACACAGACAGACACAAAAGAGTCATTGTAGAGGTTAATGTCAACATGGAGCTCTGTGCCTGGACTTGAATGACTATTTTCTGTAATAAAATCACAAACATTCTGCAGCAGTGACCAAATAACTGGACAACCGAACCACTTTAAAACAAAAATGTGCACATTAAAGGCCTTTGGCATAATTCTGAAAAACTGGTGAGAGGTTTGACAGGTAAATAATTTAATTCTTCATAATCAAGCAGGAAACAATCATTTACTTGTTATTTTACTTGATGTAAATAGTAATGAAAGTTGGTTTTAGGAAGTAGTCTATTACTTTGTATAACTCATGAAACAATTAGTCAAACTATTAGTGGTTCTTATGACCAAAAATACAAGAAAACAAACATAATAAACCCACAATGTATCTGTGGAAAAAAACATTTATCTCAGTTAAGCAGCTGACCTGTCAGGTGCAGCGCTGGGGGCGGAGTCACCGGGAGGTGGGCGGAAGAACTCGGCCAGGTTGTCAAGGAGACGAGAGAAACCCCGGTTCAAACAGGCGTTTAGGACGGTGGTGAAGTCTGGACTGGAGTCACACATACGCGTCAGAATCACAAAACGCACAAGTCTACAGGTGTCCAAACAAATGATGAACAAACACACAGGTGTGGCGTTTACCTGTCCAACATGTCTCTAGTCTCATTTAGCAGTTTGATGGTCAAAGCATCGTTTTTTGTCAACCCACACGCCTGGCCGGAAGAGAAAAGTGGATAATATTTGTTAAATACCAGATGCTTTATCTGTGAACACTGCTGTGTATCAGTCTCTGTGTGGCGACCTGGTCAGCGAGCGCGTTCTCGTCGTCAGCCAGCATGTACCAGGACAGCGGCCGCTCAGAGCCGGCCTCCACCTCCGCCCGGATCCAGCTCAACTGCTGCTCCAACTCCAGCATAGACAGGCTCTGCTTCAGAGACATGCTGGAAACCAACAGAAAGTTAATCAACAGCTATTTTGATACTTGATTGATCATTTTAAGTCACTTATTAAGCAAAAATGACAAACATTTTCTGATTCAAGCCTCCAAAATGTGAGGGTTTGCTGCTCTACTCTGTTTTATATCACAAAAGATATAATAATGCAAATAATCATTAGTTACAGATACTCACCCTCCCAGTGAGTTCTGTACTGCTTTCTTCACTACGGTCATCAACTCTGTCAAACCTGGAGACAGACAGACAGACAGAGGTCAGAGGTGAAGGTATAAGATACTGACAGACTGAGGTAAACAAGGATGAACAGGGTTAAACAGTGTTATCAGATTTTGTGTGTGTGTGTGTGTGTGTGTGTGTGTGTGTGTCCATCCTACCATCTCCCAGTAGATGTTGGATACTGGACAGGTACTGCTGCTGGACGTCTGGGGGAGCCAGAGGAGTCTGGGAGAAAAAAAAACACAAAAAACATGCGCAAATAAACCTAAAATATCTCCACCTGACCTTTCTGGTGTCCAATTTTCTACGTCAAAAAAAAAAAAAAAAAAAAGTGAGCAGTTTTACAGTTAAAACAATGTGACAGCAGAAACTAACACTGCTGCATTACAGTTACTATTGTGATCTTACAGGTTCGATAAGTGAAAGAAGCGTATGAATATTGTGTGCCTCACCATTGTGTTCTTGCCTACAGAGTTGTCCAGGTACAGGTATCCTCCTATGATGTTCAACTGGACTCTCAGCAGAACCACCAGCATGCAGGTGCTGTACACCGCCACGATGGTGCGGGTGAAACCTGAACATGACAACAAGTTTCACACGTTTGTGATCAAATATTACATTTCAAATGAAAAACTAAAACATTTAAAAGTGGGGTATGTGATTCTGGAGAAATCCAACACCTTCACAAATACCATGATATAGAGCGAACAACGACACAGAGGGTAATGTAACTAACTTTAGCTAGGTTGTGGGTTAGCAAACTGTCCCTACAGTTGCTGCTGTAACTAACAGCCAGAGAGGACGAGACGTTTTCCCAGAGCCAGCACACCAGCTCCGGGCAGCGATACTCACAACTCTCCTGCTGCTATAGCTAACATCACAACAGCAGCATATCTCGGCAAACTAGAAAGTAAGCTGAGTGTCCTTAGGCAAGTCATTTAACATTACCTGATGCACAAATCATGGCTGGAATAGCTGAAATAGTGTTGTCCGGTCTGAGCCACTTTGTTTATTTCCCCTTTACAGAGCCAGGGCTGTGTACTGCGCTCACACTGAACGGACAGCTAGCGGACCGTGAGGAGATATTCGCAGAATTTGACGAAAAGACGTATATTGGATTAGAATCGCATACCCCACCTTTAAGTTGGCAATTCTTCTGTTTTAGAGAAGTATTTTATGGGATTATTTACACCCAACTTTGTGACATTACACACTGTGTAGGATGGTTTAGTGACATCTGATGTGAAGAACAAAACTTACTGATGATTTTTAAGTCATCCCAGATTTCCAGCTTATTGGTCGGTCTTTGAAACGATGTGAGAGAAGAAAAAGCGGTATTACCGTTTTGTGAGTCACACTGCACTTTACAGCACACTTTCTATTGCACTACATACAGCAATTTGACATTTTAACATGGATGTTTAGAACAAGAAAAACATCTAAAAGTGGCAACAAAATGGCATATTTGTGTAAAGTAATGAATATAGAAACAAAATCTACACTAGTATCTTAGCGTTAAACTGTTAAATTGTGTGTACAAGTGGATAAGGAATTGTTCGATCTATTGAATCTAACAGTAAAAGGCACTTCTACTCACTTGGTCTTGAGTAGTGCAGTGAGGCTTTCTGAATTTAGCTGATTGATGATGGCTTCTTTCAGTGCAGGGAGCATGGACAGCACTGCAACACACATACAGTACAGGCAATTAAATCAAAAATGGTTTGTGTTGTGTTGAGAAAAGAGTCCTAATCCTGATGTGGAAAAATAACAGCTAAAAAGGAAATGCAAGTGTAAAGTCATTACCGGTCATGTTGCAGGTCCTCAGGTTGCTTTCAAAGTGGAACTGTCGCCTGGCCTGAGCGATGTACTCTGTCGCCTCCTTCTCCTGGATGTCCCTGATCTTCTTCTGGGCATATTTACCCAGGAAGTATACTCCTGGGGGATCGCCAACAAATAAGAAGTAGTACTAAGTAATATCATGCACAGAAATAACCCCCAACCATCAAAAACACTTCAAGATGAGTCTGAACTGCATATAGGGTCACCACCAATTTGCCCAGGTTAAAGCACAGGTTTATATTTTGGAATAGATGCTGCCAACAACAGTAACGTTATATACGTTTAGCTGTATACTTAAATTTGATCCTTTTCATGGAAAAAAAAAGTCATAAAGTGAAAGACTTTCAATGATTTGCAATGCCTTCTGAACGCTACAGATGTCATTGCTTGACTAACTCTCACTAATTATTACACATTAATTAGCAATCTGCTAAGACAACACGATTAGCCAACCTGCAGTTATATCCAATGTTCACTTGTCATGATTCATCCTCACCTCATATTAAAAGGAGCTTGGCGATAAGTTAAAACCGTATGCTAACATTTAGCAGCCATAAGTGCTGTTCTCATGCTTGAAACGCCACGCCAAACTTCATTCAATTTTCTGGCAATTTAAAGATGTCTTGCTTATTTGCAAAGCCTCAGTTATAATATAATTACATACCTTCATTGAATCGTTACAAATCATTTTTTAACGCGATATACAACCAACACACTGAGCAGCAGTTACTTTTAGTCAAATGTAACTTTTGTCGTCTGGTCTTCCACAGTTCGTTTCCATTAACGTTATAGTTAAAGTAACACCTGGTGGGCTGTCTGAGCAGAGTACCTTTAAGTTAGAAATTATGCTACCTGATGCAAAATATTAATGCCGAAGTGAAAATACACACGGCTTGATTCTTGAAAGCTCTTTAAATATAATTTTAAAAGCACGTGTTCTACCCGTAAGTAAGAAAATATAATATATCAAGATTTTTCAGTGCAGTCAGGCGAGCTGCTAAAGTTATTAGCTAACTTAGAAGCTAACAGCAACACCAGTTAACAGTTAAGCTAACGTACCTCCAACTACAGCTCCGACGGCAATAAATTTCCTTTTGTGGCGTTTAACAAAATTCCAGACAGATGAAAACATCCTTGGATAGTGATGGGTTCAGAAACTAAACCTCAAAAAAAACACACCGTTCTTTTAAATTTTTGCTGACTGTTTTACGGACATGTTATCTGAGGAGTTTCGGCTAGCTAGTAACTCCCTGCTACCATGCTAACTGTCAAACGTGCCAAAGTATGTCAGTCAAAGTAAGCAGAGTAAATAATATAACTTCCTGTTGTCAATTTCAAAATAAAACGCGAATTGAGCTCCAGACATTAAGTGCGTCTCATGGCTACATGCAATCAAAATCATTTTCCTCATATTCATTTTTTTTACATAAAGACATAACATAAACATTTTTATAGGGATCAATAATTTTTTGTTATTTAAAAATCGTGACTAAGATATGTACTTCGTATAGACTGTACAGGTACTGAGCAGGACATTTTAAAAATAAACTTGTCAGTGCTCGCTGGTGGAAAAACTATTTAACAGAAACACTATTTCTAAAATACCTCAAACATATCTTTGGCATTTCTGTACTTCAAATTCTTGTTACTCGTTGATCGACATTATATGCTGATAACAATATATCTGTGATAAACTAAAATTAGCCAATAAACCTGATTCTGATTCTATATATACAAAAGTGAATAAATGCAGTTTGACATTGTGAACATTGTCTTATTTCTTCTTTACATGGACATGTTGCACAAACTAATACTATGATGAATTTATCTTAAAATAACCAAAACAGTGACATACATTTCCCAGCCTAATGGAAAGTGAGAATTTCAATGTGTATGGTGCAGATGGAGATAAAGATTATCTTGACGAGCGGAATGAACAAAATTCAAAGTTGAGCTGGTGTAGAGCACATAAAAATGCTTTGTCTATAATGTGCATACACTCTGCTGCAAAACTCACCAGAGCCCACCTCTATAAATAGAGACATTGTCTACAGTACAGCAACCATGTAAAGGAAATTATGGGATGTTAAAATAAAACAGTTTTTGATGCACTCATTTTACATCCTTTTCATGACAGGAGCACAATGAATGAAAAACAAAGGCACCACCAGTGAGTCTCTATTGCATATTTTGGGTAAAGCTATGTTTTTATATATATAGACCAAGAAACCTGTTCCAAAAAATCAGCTCTGAGAGCATCAAACGTAGACTGTATAAGGGTGTCAAACACTAAAACCTGGAGGTGTGTCTGTCATGCTAGAAAATATAGACGTAATAAATTAAGCTTTTATTTTATATGAAAAATCCCTTAATTTCCGGTTTGCATCTAGCCAACTGTAATCAACTTGACGCGTCGAAAACATCAGAGTGAACGTGGAGATGCGTGGTGCCATCGGGGATCTCGATTGGTCATGTCTGGAACTGGTCCGTCCACTATTATCTTCCCCTACCAGTGTAAGTGTATGGCATGTAAACTACATCGTACGAAATTGTGACTAAAAAGTGAAGAAATAAGCTACAAACACTCATTATATGCGCATAGTATGACTTTTGTTAAGTAAAGTTAAGTATTAGGAGTTGCCATGGGAACAGAGGAAGGTAGTAAAGCTGATTCGGCGGAGAGTTTCTATCCGAGTGATGAGGAAATTGAGAAGTGGATGGCCAGCGCGTTTGACATGGTGAGTGATAAATGGCAGTTATTGTGATCAATCAGTCATACACTTTCAGCCAAATAACGTTGACTAAGTCACTGTTTAAAGGTTTACAGTTTTTAAATATTTATTGACGTTCATGTTGTTTAGTATCTTGCCATTTATTAATATGTGCTAATTTCCCCAGGCGTGCTCCAGTATGTTGTAACTAATGGTTTTGAACCTTTAGCTTTCCTTAAATAGTCTCCTATCAAGTCTAAAAATGCATCACAAATATATCCAGAAATTATCATTTTATGTCTATTTGTTTTGGAAATAAATAGACATTATTAAAGAAAAAGTGCCAACTATATGCTCGTTCAAGCTTCTCAACCCTTTTTATAGACAAAACATTAATAAATTAATGCATGATGACGTGTCAGTGACTGTACTCTCCATGAGGTTTAACGCTTTCTGACTCTATATGTGTAGCTGCTGCGCGTTGACCTGCTAAATGTGTTGCTGCAGGCCAAAGATGCTCTGGAGAGTGGAGAGGTGCCAGTTGGATGTCTGATGGTCTACAATGATGAAGTCGTGGGCAAGGGACGCAATGAAGTCAATGAGACCAAAAATGTAAGACAAATGAAAGAATGTGCTGCCTCTGTTTGAACAAACTCCTGTTGTTTTCCTATTTTTATGGCTGAGAAAACTTGAGGTTGAGGCCCATGCAGAAATCTGCCACTTTACTAAAAACACAGACCAAATAAAATTTCTGTTAGATTTCTTTTTTTGTCATGTCAGTACAAACACAAACTTGTAGTCACCAAACCACCACAATAACTTAGCAGTTTTATTTATATAGCACATTTAATTAAACTCAGTGTGCTTTACATTAAAGTGCACAGGGAGAATATCTACTTGTGTTTTTCTTGACAACTAAAGCTTTTGGGATTTAAAGTTCCACTAATCAGTATTTATAAACCTCACCTCACCTCTTAAAACCTTAATTTTCAAAGGGAGTTTGGCATTAGTTTTATCCAGCTCAAAGAGTGTGTGTGTGTGTGTGTGTGTGTGTGTGTGCGTGCGTGTGTGCGTGCGTGTGTTAGGCCACTCGCCACGCTGAGATGGTGGCCCTGGACCAGCTCCTGGACTGGTGTCGCCGCAGCAACCTGGATGTGAGCAGCGTGTGCCAGCGAACGGCCCTGTACGTCACCGTGGAGCCGTGCATCATGTGTGCTGCAGCGCTGCGCCTCCTCAGTATCCTCCCCCAACCTCTGTGTGTGTGTGTGTGTGTGTGTGTGTGTGTGTGCGCGGACAGCTGTTGTTCCTTTATTAGCTGTCAGATATCCCAGCGGTCGTGTACGGCTGCAGGAACGAGCGGTTTGGAGGCTGCGGTTCAGTTCTGAATGTTTCCTCTGCAAACTTACCTCAGACTGGGACCACATTCAAGGTCTGTGTTTGTCCCTGGTGGGTTTTTTTTTTTGTTTGTCTAATTGCTATTTTTTATTTGTGTGTGTCTTGTCCTTGGAGAGTACTACACTCTGCTTGTGTGTTGGTGTTTGTGGGTGTTTCCAGTCCCTGCAGCCAGGATCCAACATCTGGTGGAAATCCTTTCCAGAGTGGAGGAGGCTGTTGTAGCAGCAGATTAATGCTCATGGTTTTGGAACGACATGTTCAGCTGTCACATATGGGTATAAAATGTGGCTATCCACATACTTTTGGCCTCAGAGTGTATATGACTGTGTATCTGGTGTGTGTGTTTCAGTGTGTTTCAGGTCACAGAGCAGAAGAAGCTGTAGAGATGCTGAAGACTTTCTACAAACAGGAGAATCCAAATGGTGATCAGAAACTATATTCTTCTCTCTTTGTTATTTCTTTTCCTTGCCTCTTGCCTTTCTTCCTTTTCTCACATTGTCTGTTTTCTTCTCTCCTCTTTCATCTTCTCTTTTCTCATCTCTCCTCATTTTACAATTTTTGATTTTCATTTGTGATCTTTTCTCCGATCTCTTCATTTTCTCTCCTCTTTTCTTTTCAGAGTTTTGTTTTTATGCTGTTTCACACTTTCCATTTCTTTAGTGTTCTGTCCTTTGCCTTTACCATTCTTCCCTTCCTTTTCTTAACTGTGCTTTGTTTTCTTTTTTCATTTATTATCCTCCTCTTTTCTGCCTTTTCTTTTCTGTTCTCTAACAGTATTACACTTTCTGTCTGTTTCAGCCCCGAAACCCAAAACACGGAAGGACTGAGCTTTCCCGGACAAATCGGCTGCAGATTCAGTTTTTATATTGCTTGTATTTACCTTTTTAAATGTGTTTTTATTTAATAAATTACATTATAAGTAATTGTTTGTGTGTTGCATACAGACCTCCTTGAACATTGGTTGCTTTTCCGCCAGCAGGGGGAGCAGCAGACCAGCTAACTTCCCATTAAGGAAATGGGTTTTAATGTCACTGATCATCCACACAGGAGAAATGAAACTGTGAACACTTTGGAGTGATAAACCTTGTTTCTCCACAGTATCAGCTTTCCATGGACGACGACACTGTTATCTTGTGTGAGTCTGAAGTTTTATCCACTCATAGACAAGCATGTGATACTGCAATGAAAACAAAAATATGAAAATGATCAATATTAGAAAGTCCAAATATTTAGCAAAGAGAATGGAAAATGTTATTCAGTTTTCTGTAGGTGGCGCTCTTTTTGCTCGTCAGCCATACTGATTTTCACTGTTTGGAAACACACAGTTCTGTTTGTTCTTTAACTGTAAATGTAAAAACACGCCACTTCCTGTGTTTTCTGAGAGCGACAGACAGAAAGTGTGAGAGGCAGTGAGGAAGTGTCTCTCTCTCTGTGTGTGTACTTGTACTTGCTACATAGTGAGGACTGAAACGTGTTTTTTTTACCTACAGAGTGAGGACATTTTTGGAAAGTGAGGACATTGTGGCCGGTCCACACAACTTCAAAGGGCTGTTTGAAGGTTAAGACTTAGTTTTAAGGGTAAGGTTAGAATTACACTATGGTTAGGGTGAGGGGTTAGGCACTGCATTATGTCAATGACGGTCCTCACAAAGATAGAACTACAAGAATGTGTGTGTGTCTAGCAGCGCCTCTCAACAGGATTGACCTTCACAACTGCTCATGTATCACACACACACACACACACACACACACACACACACACACAGTGACACAATTCAGACTCTCTGTTGTTTCACTTCCTCTCAGACACACACACACATACTGTGGCATGCTGGTATGTGTGTGTTCGCTGTATCTGCAGCTGGGAGGAGTTGAAAAAACTGCGTCTATGTTTGCAGGAGTGTGTGTGTGTGCACTGAGTGTCAGAGAAAGTGTGCTGAGTGAGTGAGTGAGTGTGTGGGTGGGTACATCTGTGATCTGCATGTGTGTGTGTGTGTGTGTGTGTGTGTGTGTGTGTGTGTGTTTCAGGTGGCTTGCTGTTTTTCCCCCTCCCACTGAGTCAAACGATTTTTAAACTCTTTCTCACTTTGTCTTTCACACGCTGTCTCTCTTTTTAGTTTCAGCGTTTTGATTTTCTCCCTTCCTCTCTTCCTTCTTCCCACTTTTAGTGGCTAACAACTTCCTTCCTTCCTCCACCGCTTCCTTCCTGCTTCCTGCTTCCTTCCTGCTTTCCTTTACCTTTTTCCTTCCTGTCTGTCACCCCTTTTCTACCACCTTTTTGTCTTTCTACATTGTTTCTTCCTGCTCCTTTATGTCTTTCAGCGGCTTATCATTTCAGTTTGTTTTTGTTTTACAATTTCCCTCTTTGATTCCTTTCTTCCTTCTGCTTCCTTTTTCTTCCCTCCTTTCGTCTTTATTTCTTCATATCATTTTCTTTCACCCATTTTTTGCCTCATTTCCTCCTTCCTTTCCATTTTTTCAGTGGACCATCTTATGTTTGTTGTTCTCTTACATCTTCCCTCCCTTCTTCCTGCTTATTTCCTTCCTTCACCTGTCTTCCTTCATTTCTCGTCTTTCCATTTTTCTTTTACACCCCCCACTCCTTCCTTTCTTTGTCCTTCCTTCCCTCCTGCTTATTTCCTTCCTTCCCTCCTGTTTTACTTGCTTCCTCATTTTCATTTCTTTTCCTTTTGCCTTATTTTCTAAGGACAGTTAAATCAGATATATCACAGATAAAAGTGTGTGCCGGCGTCCAGGCTCTCTCTGCTCGTTAGCATGTAAATCTATGCTAATTAATGCAGAGCAGAATATTCCAGAATGTTTTAATGTGTCACCTCAGAGTGGAGGAGTTGACGTGTTACTGAAGAGACGACACACACACACACACACACACACACACACACACACAGCGGTGCAGAGTTAGCTGTTAAGCGCTAATGAACGGAGTGTGTTGTGTCAAACTCTCCTTTCCAAACTGACAGTAAGAGGAGTCTCACACACACACAGACACACACACACACACACATTTACACACGCTGTCGAACAGCGGCGTAGAGGTGAAAGAACAACACTGCCAGAGAAAATTAAGGAGTTTATATTTTATTATTTCTCTACCAAATGACCTGAGACGAGAGGAGAGGGGAAGGAGGAAGCAGACGGGGGAGTTTGACAGGAAGTGTTGCGCTTGTGTTTTGTGGTTTCACTGTGTTAACCTTTATAGTCTACAGAAAAAGAAACTAACTGAAATGGTGTTAGTCTTGCTCCCTCGGGAGTGCCTCAGTTTCTGTCTTTTGCTTCATTTTACTTTCTTGTCATGATTTTGCTGTTCCTTTAAGTCAACTTTGTGTCAGTCAGTCAACGTATCTTTATTTGATGGGTTTTTTTTACTCTCCTTTACTTTCAGTGTTTTCAGTTGTCTCTCTCTTGTCACATCCTTTCTACCTTGAGAAATCTGCTGCATTAGTTTTACCTTTTGCGTTTTGTAAGCTGTTTTCTCTCCATTGTGCTTGCTCCCGTTATTTGCGTCCCCGTTATTTTTTTGGCCTCTCTCTTTTCACTTATCTTTTTCTTCGACCACTTCCTGTTTTGTTAAGAGACGGATTGCATCACTTGCTTCATACCTCAACTACATATTTGCTTTTAACTTCAAGAGAGTGAGATCTCGTCAAGCCTCCGAGCCTTTACACCTGCGCGACGCAGCTCTCTCTTTTATTCTGTTGTATTTCGACAGAATGCCAGCTAATAGGGTGTCACTAGAGAAAGCGGCGAATGTGTGAGTGTTCATTTCATGTACTAATTGTGTTTGAAGTTTGGGTTTCCATGGTGATACAGAGCTGGAAAAGCAGTTACTGGCTAAATTTTAAAAGAATTTCTCTCCCTGTTCACCACTTTGACCCAGTGAGTGCGTGAGTGTGTAAATCCATCCAGTAAAGAAACCGAGGCCAAACATTAACTCATCAGTCTCATATTGTGATTATCAACTTTTCAACAACATGTCACTGAAACACACACACACACACACACACACACACACACAATGAGTAGCCTCAGTTTTTACAGGGAGTATTTAGTCAGTGACACAGATTACCTTTAAAACAGCCACTGATCATAACAGCATCTCCAGGTGTGTGTTTCTGTCTGTTCTTCTCACCATATTTTATCTGTCCTTGTCCGTCTGTCTGCCCGCCACACCTGCACATCAACGAGTCCTCCTGTCTGAAAGGCAAAATAGGTTGTTTGTCAGTATCTTCCAAAATGACCCATATGAGCATTTTCTGATCCGTCACCTACATGGCATGTTTACAATCTGTGTATAATTTTGCCAACCTGATTGTCCCTACTGTAATTTCATGATGTTGGTCTATTCAGTACACACAACATCCACTGCACGTCTGTCCGTCCTGGGACAGGTCCGTCTATGCCCCCCTCTGCTGCTCTTCCTGAGGTTTCTTCCATTATTTCCTCGTTAAAGGGTTTTTTGGGGGAGTTTTTCCCTCATCTGAATCGAGGGTCTAAGGACAGAGGGCGCTGTATGCTGTACAGATTGTAAAGCCCCTTGAGGAAAATTTGTGATTTGTGATATTTGGTTACATAAATAAAACTGACTTGACTTGGTGAAGGTCTGATTGAGTTTACACAAGTAAACCTACTCCGTTAAGGTTCAGGAAAACCTCCTTCATGGTTAAAAGAAACCAATGTCGACTACTGCTGGTAGCAAACTACATTCTCGGGTGCAGAGGTCACCACTTTGTACGTGCAAACATCCTAATTGCAAAATGTTGCTGCTCAGAAAATGCATTTTTTTCTGGTGAGGACATTCTGTATCTGCTTGTTGACCAAAGGTGACCGGGCCTTTGCTGTTAGAGCCCCGACTGTGGAACACTCTGCCTGTCGACATCAGACAGGCTGTATCATTAGCTTCTTTTAAATCCCTTCTCAAAACTTTCTTCTATAGGACAGTGTTTATGAATATTTAATATGTTGCTGGGTTTTATCATCCCACATGTTTTAACTTTATTGTAACAGATAAAAACATAAATAAACACCCCTGGTGTTTTTCCCCTGTAAAGTACATTGTAATCTTGTTAAGAAAAGTGCTATATAAATAAAGTTTATTATTATATTATCTGTATTCTCTTCTGTCTTCCTAACCGACATGCCCGTCTTTCTTTCCGGCTTGCCAACCCTCATCTGATCCGTCATTTGCTCGTCATTAACTGTTGTAGTGGAACAGAAGGGAACGGTCTCTTTCTTTGGGAGAAAAATTTGAAATTAAGTTTTCATCCATGTTTAGGATTATACATTATATACAGTACATTATGCATGCCTTGTAGACAGTCAATCACTTAAACATTAAGCAGTGATCTTATTTTTCTGTCAGTATAACCTCTGCTGATTGGTGAAAGTCCGACACCAGTCCCTCAGAGGTTGTGCTTCGTATGACGGCGAATGTCGAGAAGCACTTGTTTCATCAAAACAAATGAGGCGGCAGCGACGCGTCGTAACGTGTCAAACCCGTGAAGATGCAGCGTGTTGCTCATCTTACCTGAGAGTCTTTATCGGGCCCCGGCGCAGAGCCGATACGGACCCGCGTCAGGTTGGATCCTCTGGTTTTCTGCTGTCAGAAGTCGAGATTTCACTCAGGATCCAAATTGGACGGACTGACAGGAAATATTTTCCACTCAAACTTTATTGATTTTGTACCAACATCTAGTTTCTTCCATACATATTCAAAATATGAATAATAATGATGTTCAACACATTATTGATGTTTAGTAGTTTTGTAGTAGCTTATGAAGGAATTCATTCACTTTGATAAATAGTTCATACCAGAAAAGCAGATTACAAATACTGTTTGTGTGTTTCTGTCCCTGTAAGCATGTGTTATGTGCTTGTGTGTGTGTGTGTGTGTGTGAAGTATATCAGTGTTTTAAGTTCTACATTTTGTGTAGTTGTATGTTTGTGTGTTTTGTCCACTGTCTCTCCACATAACAAAGCCGGATGCAACACGGTTGCTTAGTTTTTGCCATTGAAAAACAAAAAATAGACAAAAGATGAGTTTTGACTCGCCTTCATCCTCACCTTTTTCTCTATTTACATTTAACTGATGATTTTTCCGTCTTTTCTATGTTATTGTTGTACAGTTCAAAGGTAATGGTCTTTTCCACTCCCGGAGAGGTCGCTTGTTTTCTGTTCTTGTGCTGTCCTGGGTGGGCGGGGCACTCCTCTTCTGTCCGACGGAGGCCGATTTCGAAGCCCGCACAGTCGAGGGGAGATCACTCACCTTTGACCTTTTCTGAGAGAAAGAGACAAAGAGAAAAGAAAGGAAAGTGAACTTTGTAATGTCAGCAGACTGTAAAGGCGTGTGTGTGTTTGTGTTGGAGGTATTTTAAGTGAGAGTATAACTAGAAAGTCACACACACAGATTTTCTCTCTCTGGTGGGTGGAGTGCTACCTGCCGACCTGCTGAGGAGCTGGATGGGGGAGAGCGAGTGTGTGTGTGTGTGTGTGTGTGTGTGTGTGTGTGTGTGTGTGTGAGAGGGAGGCGGCTGGTCAGCAGATGCTTCGTTTGTTTCTGCTCGCCTCTCCCTGCTTTTTATCACTTTTCAGACTGACCAACAAATCTATTAAAAGTTTATTGACGGCAGAACTTTTGAGTGAGCACAACAGAGATTCCAGCTTTCTTCATCCTGTGAAGTGAACATGTGACTTCAGAGATTTGGAAGCACAGTTTTTTTTTTTTTTTGCCCAAATCCTGATTTCATGCATGTCTGTTTGAAATCGGCCCACACCATTTTTTCCAGATGTTTTGGCAGATTCTGACCTCTTGAGAGTTAGAGTGGACGGGACTTTTAGGATAACAGACTTCAGCAGGACATATTTATATCATATCTTTATCAGAGTTAGATGATAGATGAAAAACATGGATTTTACACTGCTAACACTGGGAGTTTACATGTGAGAAATAGAAATATACAAAAAGGGGAGAAGTATTTACTTCTCACTCAAATCAGGTTAAACATTTCCTCTCACTTGCTTTCATATCTGTACTCTCTTTACAACAATTACAACTTTTCTGCTCTTACAAATCAGTTCCTGCATGCTTTCAAATCTTTAGCAGATTCATTTTACTCAAACTTTTGTTTTATGTTGAACTATGTGCTATGAACATCCATAAAACCATTTTTTTACAGCATAAAAAATTTGTTTTTACAATCAAATAAGGTTTCAACAGATTTTTAATGAGAGTTTGCTTTAACCCTGTACATATGTGAGTTGGAGAGACTGTAGAGCACAACATTTCAAAACACAATCACTCCAAGTAAAATAGAAACATAATTATCCTATAAGCCTCACTGCTAGACTAATTTTTAACTGTGTGAGGAAAAATCTAATTTCAGCACTCGACAGCTGACTAAATGTCTTTATTCTTATTAGGACACTTTGGCTACATGCCGTGTTACAGTGGATGGGTGGGTGCAGTGTGTATCGTGTACCTGTGTGTGGCTGGTCCCAGATGTAGCTGTTGAGGATTTCTCCGAGGGTGTAGAAAACACAAATCACCACGGTCATCGCACTGAAGAAGATGACTCGAGCCAGCGGAGTGATGCGCTCCAGCACCGGGTACACCCACACACCTGTCACCTGGTGCACCCAACACGTCCTGGGCGGGCGGGGACACAGAAAGTTCAAGTTAATATGCATTCAGAGTACATTTTGGTCATTTTTTAGTTGGCAGTTAGTAGTAAAAATGAAATCATTAAATCTGGATTATACTCCATTAAAAGAAAATAATGCAAACAGCTAGGCTGAAACTATGTTCAACTCAATCGGACGGGTCTAATTTAAACTAGACAACTGAATTAAGCCTGGACTAGCCTAGCAAAAACAAGCTGGACCTCAGAGTTAATAAACCTAAACTAAACCTAACACAAAAAACTAAACCACACTGAACTAAATCAAACAAAAAAGGTTTAAAAAAAACTTAACTACTCCTGACCTAAACAAAGCAAAACTGAACTAAATTTAGATCAAATATCACATCCACTCAATTAACCAAGGCTGAAATCAAATTAAACTATAATAAAAATGGGTCTGAATTAGCCTAACTGAACTTAACTGGCCTTTTAAAGGATTCTATACAGAGTACAAATAAGTTCATCAAACCACAAGTGAACCTAAACTAAGCCTAATTATCTCATATTATTACATGTACCTGGCACCTAACTACTTACTTAACTATAAACTGGATGTGTAGTGTGCGTGGTGTTTATTGAGTGTTGGGAAGAGGAAACATTTGGTACCAGAGGATGTATCCCACGCCAAAGCAGCACACTGCTGCCAGACCCCACGACCTGCTGGGATACCGATGGTGGGTGGTCCGCATCTCGATGATGATGAAAGGAAGAACGGTGGTGTGCTGAGAGAGATGGACAGAGACAAAAGGAAAGAGGTGGGGGGGTGAAGAGAATACATATGTTACAGTTTGTGTTCATTTTTTTTGTGTAAATATGAAAATAGACAACAGTTCACAAAAAACAAACAAAAAACTGTTTTTGAGCCTGGATTTCAGGTTTACTACTAGCCACCATTTTGACATCTATCGGAGCCTGGAAATCTGAATTTGGAGGTGGAGCTGCTCAGAAATGCAGTGGTGGAAGGACATTTACTCAAGTACTATACTTAACTACAAACTCAAGGTACTTGTGCTTTACTTGAGTATTTCCATTTTATGCAACTTTATACTTCTACTCCACCACATCTCAGAGGCAAGTATTGTACTTTTTACTCCGCTGCATTTGTCCGACAGCTTTAGTACCTTTTCAGATTAGTCTTTCACACCCTTCCTGTCCAGTGAAAACCATGTATCTCCAAATGTGGTGATTTTGAATGTTTGTGATAAACTGAAGGATGAAAGTGTTTCCTTTATGTGCTGAGAAAACTCTCCTCCTTCTGAAGCTGAATAAACTCTTTAACCCCCCCTCGGATCGGCTGGAAAACGCATCGTCACAGAGCTGAAAACTGGCTGTTTTTCTGAGCTCATGAAAAGTTGACTTTTTAGAGATATGTGGTTCTCACAGGACAGCGACGCTACAAACACATGATGATCTTATAGACCATGATGCATTGCTGTAGATTAAACTACCCAACAGTATATAAAGTAGTTATAAATGAGCTCAACCTTAAACATCTGCAGCAGTAAAATGCAACACACACATTAATGCAGCAGGAATATGAATCCAGAAACATCAGATATAACAGGAAAACACTGACAGGAACATTTTATTGCACAGTGAGGACTTTTACTTTTGATACTTTAAGAACATTATGATGATAATACTTACATACTTTTACTTAAAGACAGAATAAGTAGGATTTTCCTAAAAACAATGTATAGACTCATACAAAAATAATCCCTCTCAATCATCACTTATGACCCAAAGAAGTGTGTGGCGGTGTCTGTATCTGCAGAGATGCTGCCCTCTGCCTGTATTTTCTTAGTTTCTTATTAGTTTGCTGTGTTCGGGCCGTTTCCGGGCGTCAACCTTTGGGCAGTGGTGTGTAGCCTCCAGCTAATAACAGTGCGCAGGCCGTGAGCTCGGGACTCGTAGCAAGCAGGTTACATCGCTGTCTCCGACCTCTCTCCCCTGCTCTCTGTCTGTCATAGATGTATCTTCAGCGCTGACACAGCGCTAAACCGCAGTGTGTCGGGTCTGAGCTACACACACGCACACGCACGCACGCACACACACAAGCAGAGCAGAGAGCAGCGGACAGGATGAAGCTGGCTCCTTCCCGCAGGGTTGTGCAGAGGTGTGGGTGATTTTATTTGTGCTTTAGAACGTAACCGCTGCGAAACAATCAGAAAATAAAAATTATTTTATTTCTATTGTTCTCGCAGTTTTTTTCTCTCTTCATTCATTCTCTAGCTCTCTCTCTCTCTCTCGCTCTGAGCTGGGGAGGAGGGGCCAACTTTGAATCGTGTGTTTACAAAAAGCAACCGACAAATCTTACTTATTCTGCCTTTAAGAAAGGTTTTGAATGCAGGACTTTTACTTGTAGTGGAGTATTTTCACAGTGTGGAAGTAAAACTGTGTCTACAGAAATTGCCACCAAGATGCACAGTAAAATATGAGAAATTGGCTATTGAGACCATAATGTCTTGTGGGGAAGAAAATGACAGAAGTTGGTACTTTTTGGATGGATCTCTACGGAGCCCAGTAGTACTGCACCTTAAAGTACTTCACCCCTGACTTCTGCTTTCCACCACAACGTAAGCTGCTTGGGTGAAAAGCAAGAAGATTACCCTCAAGTTTCATTAAAAGCAAATATCTGTACTGGAATATCTGATATATTCATCTGTCACATTATATTATAAAATGATAGATAAATGAACAAAACAGAAAAATGTGCCCACTATGGACTTTTTACATTTAACCCCAATGATTACTGGATCTCAGTCTGTTCTCTTTTAATAATTCATTCATCTCTACATACAGCATGCATGTAGGTGTGTGTGTGTGTGTGTGTGTGTGTGTGTGTGTGTGTGTGTGTTTAGAAACCTTTGTAGTCCATCTAAACCCACAAACACATTTAATGGAGGTCATGGCATGTGCTGCTATTTTCTGCGAGAATGTTTCTCACAAACACACATGAGAATTGTCTTTAATGGGTGTTGCTGTGACTCACCATCATCAGTAAACAAACATGCCATAAACAAACACACACACACACACACACACATATATTACCCTCAACCAGTAATGATCTCTGCATGCTTTTAACATCTGTCTTGTTTTCAATCAAACATCACGAATTAAATGAATCAATCAATATCCTCAAGCTGTAGTGTTGCTAATGTATACTCAGCCCATCTGCCTTCACGTGAACTACTCTCTTTGTCCACTAGGGGGCACTCATGTACAAAAGACAGACACACACACACACACACACACACACACACACACACACACACACACAAACACGCAGACAGCAGGTGTAATTGTCTCAGCAGAGTTGAGACCTCTTACCTCATTTGCACTCTCAGGAGCACAGCTGTAGATTAGTATGTGTGCGCGCATGTGTGTGTGTGTGCGTGTCAGACTGTTCACCCTGGGCGAAGTCACACTGCTGAGCTCTTTTGTCTCCAGCAGTCGAGCCGGTCGGCCTCGTTATGTTGCGATGAGAAAAACAACAACTGGGATCCTTCCATCTGTTAATTATTCCCAGATTGATACTTAGAAATGATGGAAAAGTGTTTGGTTTGATGCTGCTGGGCTACAGTGGGTGTGAATGCTGCTACAGTATTAAGGCAGGTTTGGTTGAGCGTTGGTTTCAATCCAGGGTTCGTCTCGTATAATCCTTCTGACAAAGAAACTAGACTCAGTAACTGTGTTTTCCTTGCTTTCATTCACACAGACGGATGATGAGAAGGTTCACCTTGAGTAGGAGAGTGTCGCTGTGCAATTGCAGCATTTACATTGTTTCTGAAAAGGAGAAAATTACTGAACCTTTCTTTTATGTTGTCTTCACTCTCAACAATCTCCACCAGCATCAGAGACCAATCATAGTTCTTGCTGTCTCCATGTTGTATCTCTGTAGCATAGACGTAGATATGACATGCATAAGCTCTGAAGCTACACCGTAACCCCTTAATGCACATCTATAAATCCACCTTAAGAGGCATTGAGGACACATAAAAAAGGCTCAGAATAGCAGCTGCTCAGGTTGCAGTGCATTTCAAACTTGGCTTGAAATGTCTAGCAGGTCAATACAAACTTTAAATCACTTCAAATCGATGGGTGGCGGCTTTGACAATCACCTCACTGCATCACTGTGTGATGTAGACTAAAATTATATTTCATAAATTGTAATAATTTCCTATGATGTTAGTGGATGCGATTTCTATTTCAGGCGAGGCGGGGCAACTCCACTATAAACTTTGGGGAAACCTGGGTATTTGAGGCTGAAAACATAACCTTACTTTCTGGAGTAAAAGTTTTTTAATTGCTAATTTAATTTATGTGTTTCATAGCTAAAAATAATAATCATTTAATATTCAATAGTCATCAAACAGATGGGATAGGTCACCCTGTTTTACAGTGAAAGGTTTAGTGTCTCATGTTGGTCTAAATTCTTTTTCAGACGCTTTTCCAGCCTGACAAGAACATAAATCTGAAGGGAAACACTGAATATTCATAGATTTTGGCACCAAATTTTAAGCCATTCAGTGACAGTTTTCTAATTGTCAGATGTTCAAAGTGGATTTAACAGGCAAATAAAACTTGTATCTATTTGCAGAGGGCTTTGTAAACTCTACAGCAAAGGAGGCGGTCATCGTGTCACCTTCCTTTGACCAATCGGCTTCTAAGGCTTCCCTCGGAGGATTTGAAAAGGTCAGACTGAAGGTGCCAAGTATGTGCAAACTAACAAGAGTAACAGCATCTCACAGGAGGACAGAATAGCTCTGTCTCCTGGGGTCTTAAATTCTAGGTTTCCCTCCCATCATTATACTACTCACACACACACACACACACGTCCTGACGCTGCACTTTTACCCAGTGTGCCTCAGTGGAATTCCAGTCTGTTGGTCGTGTTTAAGTTTAGTCTCTGTTGAGAGGACTCGCCGCTCGTAAATAATACTCCCCTTATTCTCACTGTCCCTCTCTCTCTATTTTTGTTTCTAGGTCTCTCTCTTTGTTGTCCTCTCTCTCCTTTTCTGTCCATCTGTCTGTCTCTCTCTCTCTCTCTGTCTGTCTATCTGTCTCCCCCTGAGGTTTGTGGTTTCGCTCGAGCAGCCAGCTTTCTGCTTCTGTGGAAAATCCCCCCTCTTCGGCAAACAGCGGTGGTTCGATCCTGTGGTCTGGGGCTAAAAATGGGACAAACCATTTCACACAGAGATACACAGCTGGGGGTGGGTGGGGTCACATGGCTGAGGGTAGGTTCATGGGTTCAAACATCTTCCACTGTCGCCAAAAAACTGAAATTGATGCATCGGAAATAGACTTATTTTAGGATGGTTTTTAGAAGCAGAGGATGTGACCTGAAAGTTGTGGGTTCTACACCCATATCATATGGGAAAAAACCTGGGGAAACAGATTCACTACAAATATGAGGTCAAGCCAGGTCCTGCCTTAAGTGCAATGCGTCTACCCAGGTGGAGTGTGGACACCCTCCCCCAAATAAAAAACTCTTTTTGGGAGCCATATTCTTCATTTAAAAACGGCAAATGTCGTTTGCAGCTATGGGAACCTATGGAAACAGCTGACCGAGGTAATATGGGGGTTTGACAGGGCTTAGGGCTTGTTCCTGTGGCTACGACTCATGGGATATGTTGTTATAATCTGTGTTTTTTATTGGTTAAAACGAGGAGAAATGTATTCCTGCTATCGAGCTCTAGAAATTCTTTATATTAGGTACTTCAGTTTCAGTTTCAGTACTTCAGACTGGTTCTCAAAAGAATGGGACAAAGTGCATCACTTTAAATGTGATGAAGCAAAGAGGGGAAAAAAGGGGTGCTGCTGTCGGAAGGTACTGAGCTGTCAACCTCCTCAACTATGAAAACCAACATATACTCCAAAGATGTGTTCAGATTCAATGGGTTAGCGAACTGTAGCAGTAGCAAGATTGCAAATAGATTGCAAGACTGCAAAGTCAATGCAAAGATGCAAGAGGATGCAAGATGGGTGGCTCGAAGACAAAGACAAGTTTGCAAGAGTCATGTCAGGTAATAAATTCACACTTATCCCGAGGCTATATGACTGTACTTCATGAATGTACAAAGACAAGAAAAAAGGAGAGAGACTGAAGTAAATAACACAAAGAACTGGAGTTCCTGATGAGATCTGAGATCAGTCTGAAAGAAGTGCTGCTCAGACAATCTGAAATCAGTTAAATGCTCCTTTCCAATGTTTGGATCAGGGGGTCTGTGACCGCCAATGTTTTTTAACTCGTAAACTGACAATCCAACAGTTATTGCTCACTTTATGCAACACCTGGCCAGATGTGCACAGGTATAAAGCGATTCAGGAAATTAAAATTCTAAACTCAATCTCCCCTCCATGTTTATAAATGACAGTCATACAGCTGATTGTTAACATAGCATTTTCTTCTACCTGTAAATGTAAAAGATACCTGTAAATCTCCTGTACTAACAACCACGCCCAATTTATGATTACCCTTCTAAGTATGACAAACAGCATCTCGGCCCACCTACACGGGTAGCCACTAGAGCTGCAACGATTAGTTGATTAATCTATTAGTTGTTTTTAGTCATTTTCCAAGTAAAAATGCGAAACATTTTCTGGTTCCAGCTTCTCCAGTGAGAGGATTTGCAGCTTTTCTCTGTTTTATATCATTGTAAACGGAATATCTTTGGGTTGTGGACTCTTAGCTAGACAAATTAAGACATTTGATGAAGTCATCTAGGATCCGGGGGTGAAGCGATGTACATATTTCAATATTTTCTGTCATTATATAGACAAAACTATTAGTCAAAAAACTAATCAACAGATTAATAAAGTATGTACAACTTGCTTTTTTAACATTGTCAGTTCTTGGCCATTTTGAGTGTGCAGTTTAAGTTTATTTGAGTTTAGAAAAAACCTTTTCCCAGCTGTGTCTGCTTACTCCAACACTTCACTGAAACTATACTATTTGATGCTTACACTGAGTGACATTCAAGCCCAAGACACCTTATTCTCATAGCTGCACCATAACATCAAATGGGAATATTCTATTAAGTCCGACTGACACACTGTCTTTGGAAACGTTTGTAACCTCAGTAGAATTTAAAATAAACTTCTATGGGTTTTGAAAAAATGTTTGGCCTCACAACATAAGATTATAAAGCTGGTGGGTGCTTCAGAGTTTAAGAGGTCAAAGTGCAGCAGCTGATGCAGAGCTTGTTGCTCAGTTCTGCGTCCCTGCACTGCTAAAGGTTTTTTTAAACTGAACTCCACTTGAACCCTGAAAATCAAATGAAAAGTCTCCTGTTGACATTTTTCTAAACAGTTTTCTAAGTTAAGGAGCTTATCATGTCACAGAGAGACAAAATCCTGTTCCACTTTCTTTCAAAAACACACTCAGTGAAATTGTGTCTGAATTCGAGTCTGTCTAAACCTGCAGCACTACTGTGCACTAAAGCCATTTAATGACTAAACAAAGTGTTTAACAAAAGAGAGGCAGGGTGTTGATGATGATGTTTCATTATTATTAATAATATATAATAATCATTATTATTATCAGACTTTTTACTGATGTTGTTGCATTTTTTTCAAAGAAAATCTAATTCTTATAATCCTGTACTTCTGTCTTTGTTGCTACACTTTTGTTTTGACAGAAATCTGCGCTTTAAGTGTTGATTAGAGCTATGTAAGTGCCCGTCAGGCTACACAGTTGATGGAAATTCTGTCTTAGAATCAACTTGGACATAAAAAACTCTCCGTCCTTGTTTTCCTTGACCTGAGTGCAGCATTTGATACAGTCGACCACAACATTCTCATAGACAGACTACACAGATGTGTGGGCCTTACTGGCACTGCTCTGGTGAAGTGGTTTACGACTTTTTTGTTGCCCTCAACGAACACTCCTCTAAGAAATATGACTGTGGTATACCACAAGGCTCGATCCTACGTCCATTCCTGTTCAGCCATTATATGCTGCCCCTGAGCAGTGTCATCAGGGGACATGGGATCAATTTTCACAGTTACGCTGATGATACTTAACTCTATATTGCTGTGTCTCCTGATGACACGAGCCCTATCGATGCCCTCCACAGATGTATTTTAGATATTAATGTTTGGATGGCTCAGAACTTCCTTCAGCTCAACCGGGATAAAACAGAGGTACTCGTCACTGGAGCAGAGGCACAGAGAGAGAAACTGACCTCTAACTTGAAGTCACTGACACGCAGTCCCAGGCACCAGGCTAAAAACCTAGGTGTCATCTTAGACTCGAAATGTGACCAAATCCGCCTTTTATCACCTGAAAAATATTGCCAGAGTGCGTCAGTTTCTCTCCCAGGCCAATACGGAGACACTTGTGCACGCTTTTATCACTAGTAGGCTGGACTACTGTAATGCTCTCCTTTCTGGTCTACCAAAAAAAAGCCATAAATCAGATGCAACTTATACAAAATTCAGCTGCTTGTGTGCTGACCAGGACCAGGAGAGCACACATTACGCCTGTTTTAAAATCACTGCACTGGATACCTGTTAGTTTTAGAATTGATTTTAAGTTTATTTTATAGGTTTAAAAATGTATTAAATTAATTATTAATTAAATGGTCTTACTCCCGACTACTAGTCTGACATGGTTTTAATATATGTACCCACTAGATCCCTCAGGTAGTTGTCGCTAGGTTGTACAAGGGTCTAGTCTAAGTCTTTGGTATTTGTTTACTTTTGGTTGTTTGGAAGATTAATAATCATACTGCTTCATTCTGTATGAGTCACTAAATGCCTGAAAGGTCAAAATAACACATGCTGTCACATTGGCACAGCAAATGACTCAGACACACACACACACACAGTGATAATAATGCAAGTAGAGCACACAAGAGTTGAAGGTTAAGTGCTGAACCCAGGTTTGTCTGTAAGTGTGAGTGTGTGTGTGTGTGTGTGTGTGGACTCAAACCCAACAATGATTCACCAGATGTTAACAAACAGCTGATCCCCAGGCCAGCAGAGCTTTTATAACAAAACTACAAAGAGAAAGAGAGAGCGTGTTGGTGTGTGTGTGTGTGTGTATGTATGTATGTATGTATGTATGTATGTGTGTGTGTGTGTGTGTGTGTGTGTGTGTGTGTGTCACAGGTCAATGGCGTCAGACCCAGTGTGAGGCTATAATACTCTGTTGCTTGGAGAAACCTGACTGTGTGTGTCTGTCTGTGTGTGGGTTTGCCTTTATGAACTGCAAGGGTAATGGATAACACACACATACACACACGCGCACACACACACACACACACACACACACACACACAGACACAAACATGCTGGTTTTGCTATACTTGTTTGGACACTGTTTTGGATTACATTCACAGACTCTGATCCTCGGTGACGATGTAACAGAAGAACAGGTTATAGTACAGGTTTTGTTTTGATTAGTGCTGTTCTCTTAGTAACAGACTTTGAACAGAAGGGGACCCCACCCCTGAATCACATTATTTAATCAAGAAAGCCGTTCTTTGTCAGCAGATTGGTTAAAAACCTGTCAAACCTATCTGAACATCTTGAGGCTCATCACCCAAAACAAATGTATTGCATTGAAACGCCAGAAAGCAAGTGCTCGCAAAATGATTAGTGGTTTCGGAAATAAGAAAACACATGATTCTGCTACATAAAATTATGTTTATTTTTCAGACAGTATCTTTGGTCATGGTCATATGTATTGCTTCGTGTTTGGGAATCACTAACAAAGAAGGTTTTTGAAAACATTTTTGTAGCCCCTGGTACATCAAACTTGAAAAATTAAGTGGCAAATACACAAAGTATTCTGTATTTTTGCTTAACAAGCAACGTGTGAGAATCTCATTACAGGAATTGTTAAATAATATTCTACACCAAAATGATTTTGGCCATGACAAATGTATTCTGTCATGCCTTATTCTGACGTTGTTACATCACTGTTACATTTGTCATATCATGCCAAGTAAATATTGACAGTCATCTTTTATCTACTCCCCAAATGCCCTTGGTGGACCATTATCTGTAGGTTCTCATTTTATTACAGCTGTTATGTGACTGTTGATTTGTAATTTAGTAGAACGTATTTTTTCTATGATCAGTTTAGTGCTAACCAAGCTAGCCATTATATTAGCTGTCTGAGGCTAATAACATTGTTTCTTCCTGGCATGAAGGACAATGATACTAATTTGACGTCTTGTCGATACTTTTTTGAATGCAGTTTCCTTGTAACGCTATTAATTTATTTTTTTACAATATGTTTGGTTTAACTCTTGTTTCTGATATCTGTTTTTTTCTGATTTGTACTCACTATCATTGAATTTGCTGTTCAGCATAATTTTCATAGTTTTACAGTTGCTTCCAGTAAAAACCTCAAAGGCCAACTCCTGTCAACTTTTATAGGAAGCTCTTTGCATTTGTGTGAAGTAATTAAGTCAAGAGCTTAAGTATTAGTATTATAGATAATAATAAATTAATAACAAGACTGCAAAGTCAGTAAAATCACCACTTGAGCCATTATAACTCACTTTCAATTACTTTATTGGCTTGACTGTTAAACAGATTTATTAAAATACCATGTCTTTTTCTCTCCCTCGCTCTACATCACTCGGCCCCTCCCTCCCCAAATGGGAATGGCGACACGGTTGCCATGGCAGCCAGTATAGACAAACAACAGTGATACCATGGAATACCGCAAAATATTTACAACAAGACTGGATTCATTTCCCACACACACACACACACACACACACACACTGCTTCACAAAGGCACACACACACATACACACACACACGCACACACATGGACATTGGTGGTGTTCTGGTTGTTTTGGCGACGCCGCCATAGCAACCAGTCAGCTATTATATCATCTTCTGGAGTTGGAGAAGAGACACAAACAGAGACATGCTGTCTTTGTGTCTTTCACTTCAAGTAGTGTTATGGGAATGATCATTTTTTAAACACAACACACCACCTCACCTCACACGGCTCTGTGGATTGTGTTCTGGCAGAAGGAAGCTTCATGAGCGATTTTGCATTGACTGACAAAGTGCTGGGAAATATTCTGATTATCTCACAGGCTGATTTAAACACGCACATGCAGCTGACAGTGTTATCAGTCAGTCGACATGGTGCGCAGCGTTTTAGTCGCTGTCTAAACATTAGATTAAACTCACTTCCTCTAGATGGCAAATCAAAGCCAGCGATCCGCCATTGACTATATTCAAATCCAGAGGTTCACCAGCACCAGCTTTGACCACTGATAAGATTTATCAAGTACTTTATGGAGTTTGTGATCCACTGATATCAGTAACGGTCCAAGTAGGACTTAATTTTACATGTCTTGCCATGTAGAATTCTAATATAAGTATCCATCAATCAGTCAATCAATTTAGTACCACTTATCCCACAGCAGGCTAGGCAAGCTAGCCCAGATGTGCTTCTTCTCTCAAGAAACATCCTCCAGCTCCCCCTGGGGGTCCTGAGGCAAACCCAGATCAGAGGAGGAGATATGAGTCCTGCACTTGACCCTGTTACCCAACCCACAAAAACATGCATGTAACGGGTAAAAATATGTAGATATATTTCATGGCCATGAGTAAAAATAAATAAATAAGAGATGGATAAAGTTGGAGTCTTAAATTTTCATTTTTACCAATGTCATTTTATCAATCCTAATTGTGCAAATGATTTTTTTAAATTTTAAATACTGTATTTGTTAGATTTCATTCCTAAACATCCAATCAGTGTGGTAAAGTTACTTTGGTTGTTCACCTGAACTCAAGTGACAAAATAATGGTACATTCATGCAATATCAGTAGAACAGGAAGAACTGGAAAAACACCCCTTCTTCCGACTTGGGAGTGTTCACGCATTATTCTAAAGTGGTTAGCCCTAATGCTAACCTTGTAGTCACACCAGATAAATAACCTAAATTAGCTTATTTTGTTGTGTCACATATTTGTAGCAGTTTGTTACAAAGTGAAACCAGATGATACAAACAAACGGTGTATAGCTCCATTAAAATTAGCTGAATGGAATGTATTAGTGTTAATATTGGATTTTATTTTGATGTAACTGCCAGACGTGGTGCATTTGCAGCCATACCAACAGTTTGTTGACATGTCGTGGTTCTTTTGTGGGGGATATCATCGGTCTCAGAAATTCCCGATAGCTCCGACTCGGAATTATAAGTCGGAGGCTGATGTGAACGGTTTTTTCCTACTCAGCTGCTCGTAATTACGGTTTGAACGATATGGCCAGTTTCTCATTTTAATGCGTCAATTATGTGGTGACGTCAGTGGGGATAACGTCTCTGTTGTAACCATCCTCAGCCAGCTAACAGTTAACGGTGAATTAAACGGCAAAATCAGTACAGAAAATTCGACTCACCATGCCGTGGTTGAGCCACTGAGGGATGAAGTTGTCCAGTAGTCTGGGGTAGACCAGTTCTCTGTCGTACAGGTAGAGAGTCCAGAACGTAAACACCACAAACTAGAGAAAAAAAGGAAACACAAAGTAAGCAAACAGCGCACTTCAGTCATCATACAACACATATCGGTGCCAAGCTGCTGTACAAAAACACTGTATGCAGCAACATTATTTAACTGCTGCTGGTTACCAAACTTCTGCCATGCTGTCAGGTCAGTGATAAGAAATAATCCTCATATCCACATTTATTACACTGTATGTTTTTCTTTCTTTAAGTTGTCGTAGCCACCTTTGTGGGAGTACTCTTTTTTTCTCTTGTGAAAATGCAGTCAAGTGTTGCAAAGACATTGGTGACCTTAATTTAAACCTTTTTGTCATGCTGCAATAACAACACGATAAGCAGAACAAACTGCCTCTGTAGAATTTGAAGAATTACAACATTTCCTAATGAAGCCTTACTTATAGTGTTTTATTTAGGACAGTAAATTATACCGTGTTCTGATCCTTTCTACGCCGTGGTGGTGGTTCAATGGTTAAAGAAGCAAGTTGTTAACAAGAAGGTTGCCACATCAGTTCCCTGGACTGAGAAAAAAAATACTGTCAACAGGTGAGACTGTGTAAAACTTGGCTGATATCCACACAAACCGGTGCTTCTACTTGAGAATTGCTGTTGTCCCACACTTGAAATCATGACAAGATATCACAATGTTAGCATTCTAACTTGCTAAGCAAGCGTGAATTGCGCATGTCATGTTAGCATCCTATCCTTATCCTGCTTAAATTTATTGTAATGTTAGATGTTAGCATGCTAATGTTACCACTGAGCTCAAAGTAAAGCTGAGCCAGAGTAAAGCCGAAAATATAGCTGATGTGTATTAGGAACAACATGGCCCTCCAAACTTTACACTCTGTGCCCCACTTATGGTAAAGATCGACACTGTCCCTCCATTTTACATCCATCTTATAATGTTATGTTTTGGTGTGTAAGGAGCACTATAGCCTCACAGGCCCACCGTGGCTACAGATGTTTAGTCTTGTTATTTCTCTTTGCACACGCAAGGGCCAGCTGGCACACTAGGCCTCTAGCTGTGCATCAAGAACATCCCGACGGCAGACCCGGCTGTTACTTCCGTCCCACGTGTCCTGAACGCACCATAAGCTAACAAACTCTTGGTCTAATGTATCTCCTGCAGACTGTTTGGACCAGGGCCAGACCACGTTCTGCAGGACGGGGGTGGAATTACCTGACTGTCATCTGGGTTCCAGTTCGAGGCATCTAAACCAACCCCCCCATTGTACCCTGACCGTTCTCTGCTTTCAACAGGCCAGTGGAGGCAGGGAACACACACACACACACACACACACACACTTTGCCCCTGTGTGTCACAGACTTCCTCTACTTTCCACACTAGCTTACACAAAAAGGAGATGCCCATATGGACATGCATGCACATATATACATGTAATATATGCACCTGCACACTCGTGCAACAACATATATAACCGGAGCTACACACATATGCAGGCACACACACACTCTTTCCATATCAGTCAGGCTAGGTTTCGAGACCTTAGCTGTGGTGACAATCATGTCTATTGTACTGTGTGTAAACTGAACTCTGTGCCCAACTCACACACACGGCATCATGCCAGCTGACTGCTTCTATAGGTGTGTATGTGTGAGTGTCCAAGAGTATGTGTCAGAAAGAGAACTATGCGTGTTGTAGCCTCGACTCTGGCAGCTATCTCACCGGCACTCTGGTTGCTTAGGGCAGTTAGTTATCCACTGTGTGTGATTACTGTCTGTGTGTGTGTGTGTATAGTATGCATATTCTTGACTATGTGCGTACACATGTGTGTCGAAACCTACAGCAGGATATGGTTGTGGTCAGACAGCCATGCAAGTATCACAGTGCATTTGCTACAGGGCACCTTGCCAACTGAAATCATAAATAAAAAGTGTGTGTGTGTGTGTGTGTGTGTGTGTGTGTGTGTGTGTGTGTGTGTGTGTGTGTGAGAGAGAGAGAGGCAGAACCATGCGAGTAGAGTCTGCCAGCGTTGTGAGAACAGCCTGAAGATCAGACAGAGGTCATCGTCTGACTGTCTGAAGCAACAGAGGACGACTCAACATTGTTTCCTCTGTTCTGTTTTTTCACAGCAAGATGTAACTGAGATTCCACTGATATGAGCTGCTGAAGGTTCACACTGATCACTATGTTGACACTGGAGCTACTTGTAATGGATATGTTATTGTTACCAATATTTGACTTCTTCAAATATGACTAGTTATTACAACTGTCCCAAAGATATTTAATCTACAATAATACACAATAGAGAAAGGCAGCAAATCCTCATATTTGCAAAGTTTGAATGAGGAACTCACTGGCAGTTTTGCTTGATAAATTTAACAAAAAAAAAACAAAACAAAGGTCATTCTCGACCTTTGAAGCAGTTAGCCATCTGCTGATGATGACCATGTGATATGACTGAAAGCTCCAGGACAGCTACTAAATAGGTGAGACTGTTTTCTCAACAGATTTCTAAATTGTTGTATTGTTGTATATTTTTGATTGCCTATTTGATTAAACAACTAATCATGTCGACACTAGACGGCACTTTGACAAACATTTCTAATCACTGATTATTAACCATAATGCAACCGTAACGCTGTTACAGTTATACAAAGACTTTTATGCGTTACAACCAGCCCACTCCGTCTCCGTCACCTTGAGCTGAGAGAGAAAATGCCTCATATTGTAGGAACATTTTTGAATTTTTGAACAGAAAACGCACCACCCCTCATCGCTTATACTCGGCTCTAGTTCTCTCTCCCAGATTTGTCAAGCAGTATCTGTGCTGATAAGAAGCCTTTATATAACTCGGAGATACCGTTTATTGTTGCTGTTAAGTAAACCCTCAGAATTGATGGCTTTTTCAGAGTGCCTTTGGCTAACTGAACCCATGTGACAAAATCTAAATAAATGGCCTGATTCTCTTGTTATACCCAGGTCTAAATGTATAGTGTCTGTACAGTCTCACCGCTCCGACAGGGAAGGCCAGAACAGCCATCATCCAGTCCCTCAGGCCAATCAGCTTCCTCAGCTGCCGCTCCTGCTCCCTGCTGTCGCCTCCCTTAGTCAGCAGACTGGACACATCGATCAGGACACACACTCCGAAAAACACCGCCTGGATCACCTACAGAAAGAGAGACAGAGAGAGTTCAGCAAGCTCTTTAACGGCTTACACGTTTTAACGCGACAAACGCTGCAAAGAGACAGAGAACGAGAGAGCTTAGGTAGTACATTTTTCAGAGGAAGAACGAGGGAAGCAAAAGACGAAGAGTTCAGAGAGGAAGAGACAGAGATGATGAGAGAGAGCAACCAGACATTAAAGCAAAAACTGCACTGCAATCATTGAATTGTGTGGTGCACACACTTTTCCTTAACCTGCCTCGCGTTCCTCTACCCCAGAATTCATTTCAACATCCTCAAGAGAGGATGGGGCTGGAAACACTGACATAAACGTAAGATGAGCATGTTACACAAATATGACAGATGGCGTGTTTTTGCGGCCCACAAACCAACAAACTGTACAGACAATGTACACACTGACTGGGTGCTAAGTGTACCTTTGCTGTGTTTGCATAACAGCTCAGTCTTTGACTGATCTCAAAACTTACCAGGAATCTCGTTTTTTTTCTTGATATTTTACTCCACCTCCACCCCCTTTTTTTTTTTATTGTTAATGTACCATCATGAATAGGAGTCATAAAGCCATGGGATAGGTCACACAAGTTTAAACATTATCATCCTGGAGAACACGTGAATTTGAGCGAATTTGTTCGGCTCCACTTGTGTTGTTGCACTTGACTTGACACAAAGAAAATTTGCTTTGCGTTCAGTCTAAACACACCTTTAGCCAAAACTAGAGATGTGCCAGTGTACCGGTTTTACTATATTGCGTGGTGAAATATTCTGATGGTAACAACACTGTGATTAGCAGTTTTATTTTGATTAGCCACAAGGGACTGTCATTCTACCAGTCAAACAGAGGCAGAGAAGTGACAGCAGGACCAGCAAACCTGACAAAGAGGAAACTCCCTGCGTCAAGATCATCAACATTACCTTCATCTCTAGCTCTGTTATTAGTAGTTGGGTTGCAGAAATAGAGCAAAGATGGTGTGCAGAGGGGCGGATGGTGCTAGTGGCTTTTGAGAACCCATTATAACTGTGCCACAGTCCATCGTGCATACACTGTGCTGCATTTAAAGTAATATCAGTCAACTGTCAACTAACCTGCTTTGGTTTATGGTGTTTTTATATGATGTTAGTTGCTGTATTTTGTCCAACAAACAAAATTGAAATAATTGCAGCACAAAAATTTTAGTTTTGTGGTCTCTTTCCTGAGACTGTGAACACTGGGCCTCTTACTGTATATGATGGAGTCATGATTTTTGAACATTGGCTCTGGAAGTGTTGGGATGTTTTAGATGACTGACGATGATTTTATACTAGAGGCGTTCCGGTGACTGAGCGGTTAAAACGTGCCCTGTTCGATTCCTAGCCGGGGACTTTTGCTGCATGTCATTCCCACCCCAGAAAAAAAAAACAACTTTGTGCTTTCAGACTGTAAGTGCTTTCAGGTGGGCTCATGTTTGCCGGTTTCACACGAACAGTCCATTTGAATGACACACTGACAGGTATTCAAAACTTTGTACTGTATGCTGACATTTTCTGATAACTCCAAGTTCATGAGTTGTCTTTTTTTTTCTATTACAGACCCCATGAAAGTAAGCTTTAAAAATTGTTTCAATTCCTAAATGTAATGCTGAAATCCAATAAACACAAAATAACTTGCTGTCTTTAAAAGGGAGCAAAGCAATTTCCATTTTATTGCCCGTCACCTAGCAACAGTGTTCTCAAACTTAAACCACTTGAATGCCAAACATATCCTGTACTTGACTTCCCATATTTAAAATACAACCTCACCAGTTCCATTTACAAAGGCAGTACATACAGCAGCTGCTGTAGGAATCTCGACATGATGTAACATTGTCAATATTTGAATAAAATCAAAAAGAATTCAAAATAGCTATATTTGAATCAGTGTGAGATGCGAGGACACTAAGAGAAAGAGTGAAAAAGCAAGAAGATGACCATCAAGCATCTCTTCTTATTATCGTTGCTGATTATAGTTCAACCTGTCTCACACAGAGATGAGTGGAAATACAATTAAAAAGTTATTGATAATGGTGTGTGTGCAGTAATATAGATTTTTTTTTAAACTACTGCTACTACTATAATCAGATTTTATCTTGTGAATGCAACACCGTTTTTCAGTCAACTCCTATATGTTAGATGTTAGAAACCGTCCACTGGGAATAAATTCTCCAACAGAGGGAAACACTGTAAAAAAAAAAAAAAAACTCTTCCTTCTAAAACACACTATTTAGATAAAACTACACACGCTCATATCAACAAACACACCATAAATACTTCACTTAGATCATGAATTTCAAATGCTCAAATTCAGGAGGTGCTGTGGGGCGTTCAGTGAATTGTGGCGAGAGAGAAACCAGCTCTGTATTTTAACTGCCTTCTCTGTGTAATGAAACACTCAGTCAGTATGTTCACAATGATGGATCTGACCTTCTTTACCAGAGAAAGATGGAGATGATGCACACACCCATCTCTCCTCCTCTTTGCTTCTCTCCTCTAATCTCCCACTGGGAGTATCGGGTGTCACCCACTGGGTGTGGGGACGGCTGGACATTGGAGACATTTTGGCTTTAAAGCTATCGGATGCCAATTCACCTCCAGTTATATGTGTGTGTTTCTGTATGTATATCATCCTTCTGTCCAAAAATACTTAGCTGGTACCCAACTTCACGTGTGTCTGTGCATGTTTGTGTGTCTATTAACTGGAATGTGTGTGGATGTCAGCACAAATATTAGTCCTTTACCCTGCCTAAATTAGCTTGCCTGTTACATAAATAATTGGTTTCTATGAAAACTCAGCTAGCGACGACGAGGCTCAACACACACACAATCAAAGTGCCTGCATTTGTGAAATGGATCTCATATCATGTCTGTGTTTCAGTGTCAGTGTAGCACTTATTTGCTGGGCTGCATGTTGCACATGTTCATACAGTAACACAAACTGGCACACACACAAACACACACACACACACAAAGTATGATTAAGAGCCAGATGTTTTAGCGGTGTGCGTTTCCTGGCTGCTGGTGTGTACAGGTCATTAACAGCACAGTTAACCAGGAGGAGAGGTCTAATGTGGAAAATATGAGACAGCTGTTTCTCACGCTCACACACACACACACACACACACACACACACACACACAGGTATGCACTTCAGAGGGAATTATTTTGCCTTTAAAACAGGCCTTAACTTAACCTCTGCTGAGGCAAACTATAATAATGTTTATTAGCCTGTTAGGCCCATTATCAATCAATATTTAATTAAATACATTTTTACATATATCTTATAATTATTATTATTAATACTAAGTATAATAGTTGTAATAAGTATAACTGTTGTTATTATTGTTGTTACTGTTTTTGTTTTCCACTTGACAGCCAATGCCCTATTAAAAAAAACAAAATGCAAACACAGGGTTAACATCCCTGGCAATAATTATGTCTTGTTTCCACCAAAAATTTAAATAAATAAATAAATAAATAACCCAACAGCAAGCAGCTTCAAGCAGCGAGCTAAAGTTCAGACAGTATGGGCTGCTCATTCCCATGTGTTGTAGCACTCTGAACGCCTCACAATGTTGAGCTTTTGACATACAAAAAGACAATATAAAACAATATAAAATATGAAATAAAAAGAAGCACCCACAAAGTGTACATTGATTTGTTCTTCTGCTTACTATTTGTCTAGGATGGTTAGCTTGTTATAGCTGGTTCATAGCACTCTGAGACATGCTGTGTTTGTGGATGACAAACACAGAGCCGCCTCTTTGTGAATGCATGTATGCGTGCATTGTTTGGGATGACTGGGAGCCGTGTTTGTTTGCGTCTTCTTCCAATTTTTACTGGTCATTATAGCATAAAGTCCTTAACGTAATTTCACTTCAGAATCCATAATACTGCTTATGAAGCCTAATGTGCGCTGCCCCTCAATTGTTTCATACAGAAGCTTTTACAAGTAAAGAGCACCAATACAAAATGCTTTTTGATCATTTTTTGTGCCCAAAACTTTCTAAAACCTCACTGTTGATGTTAATTTGATATCTGTTGTGTTATTTTGATCCTGAATCTGTTTTATCCGTATGTTTATTTTAGGTGTTTTATCTGAATTTAAAGCCTAACCTGGGTCTTGTTCTTCAAATGTGGCTTAAATAATTCATTCATTCATTCAAAGTTGCTCTGACAACAGTTCCAGATGAACTTTGAACCAGCCTCGTAGAAGCAAAAAATCTAGACTTGTGTCAAACCGTTAACATTATAATCTGGATAACTCGAGGGGCCTGGGCTGCAAATTAGCTTGAGCTTGATGTTGGCTATATACATTCAAGTGGTTGCATTTATTTTTCCTGTGTAATAACATTGTTAAATAAACTACCGCCAAATTAAAGTAAAATATAAATTAAAAAAACTCAAACAAGACCTGTAACTTTCCAAACATCAGTCAGCTGGAATCTCTGTTATTCAGGACCACTATGGAAATAAGTTATTTGAACTTTTAGAGTGTTTATCCTGCGTCATACTCCAATTTTATACAGAACACTTTGTTTTATATGCTGTTCATGTTTTATTTTGTTTCGTTTTGTGTTTCTGCATGTCCATATTTCTTTTTGCTTTTTTTTTTTTTTTTTGGTGAATATTCGGTAAGTGTATTGTATGGGTAGGCTGTTACAATCAATGGTGTACGCGCGGCGCGCTCCCGCGTGGGCGGACCATTGGCAGGAGTGCATTCTGCACCACAACACCTGTTCCGGTTCAGCCACTACACAGTGAGCCTGGTCAACCACGTTGAGCGCTTCAAAAGCGACTCCAGACACAATTTAGTGTGAATTATTGCAGTTTTACGTCCTCATGTCCCGTTAACGATGAATCTAACACCAGAACAACGAGGGCAGGGAGGCGGAAACGCTGAATAATCATTTAAATCTGACGACAACACGAAGCACCGACTCTGCAGCTCACCCAGCGCGGAGAGCTACAAGCTAACTTACCGGGTGGTTGGGTTTAAAATTAAATAAAAAAAAAAAAAAATTAAATATGAAATCCTACCAGGTCGATGAAGGTCAGGAACTTCCAGCTGCCTCCATAGGTCTGGTGTGCCGGCATGTCTAAAGCTTTGTAGTGGCAGAGGATGGAGAAATAAGACAGCAGGATGGCGACCCGGAGAATCTGCGAGGGGATCAGCGCCATGATGCTCGCTCTCTGTCTTTATTTACTTGTGCACCTTTATTTCCACGCACCTAGTTCTACCTTTATCTGTGTTACTCTTTAATCCTATTGTTACCTGTCTTAACCTCCCACCCTGTGTCTGCGCCTCTCCTGCTCCCTGTCTGTCCACGGCTTCCGTGTTATGATGATGATGATGATGATGATGCAAGGGGGTCCTGTATACAGTACTATACTGGGAAATACTACAGTAGCCTACATGCATAAAGACTTCATATGCATTTATTTTGAATGAAACGAACACATGATTTAACATACTTTTTTTATAATGATGCTAAATGTTACATTAAGCTTAGTTTGTTCGATTTAATTATTTTTATTTTTATTTCTAGGTGCAATGTGGGACCCCTGAGCTCCAGCGCATCTCTTTCTCTGCAACATTAAAGTGAACATGATCGGTGTTGAATCCAAGCTGGGGGGTGTCATGTCATTGAAATCACATGACTTTTGCGGATGTGATGTCATAAACGGGGGCGGGACAATCGTCAAGCAGGAAGTACCCCTTGTGAAGTCCACTCAAAGGTCAGTGACAGGATCTAGACCAAATTAATGTTAAGCATATACATTTGTCATGAATAAAACAATGTTCCTAATTGTTATTGATGTATTTGTGCATCAAACGATGTAATAATATTGTGAAAATGTGTTTTAAAGTCTTTTTTTTATTTCAAGCAATCTTTAGTCGTCCCACTTTAGGAAAGGTTGTTTCAAAAGTTAAAGTGGGACAGTCGTATATACTGCATTATTCAATTGAGAAAATATGCTTTTAGGAGAATTAAATGCCCTACATGTATTTTGTTAAATGTTTGGGCTTGTAATACAGCAGTTGTATTTGTTTTAAGACCTTGTCATGATTGGCCAGTTAGCTAGCTATATTAGCCTAGTGGTTAGCTAACTGGCTACCTAGATAGCTAAGTCAAAGCAATAGCTTTTAGTCACACTAAATTACTACTAAATTAAATGACCAAACATAGGTATGCGCATTTAACCATGAGAGTTTTGGCAGATAAGTTTGTTTTGTATAAATTAAAATAGGTTTATCTAAGCCTAAAAACTAGACCCAGATTAGAAAATCTCAAACGATTTGACTCAAGGAACACTAATATATCTGCCATCTGAAAATTGTCTTCTCATAATGATATAAGGTGTTGATCTAATGCATTGGCTTCATATGGAAATATGATACACAAGTCACATTACCCTTATCCACCTATATAAGATAAATGATATATCTTAAATTAACTGTGATTATATTGCTTTGGCAATACACTCATTTACTCATTTATTTCTTAGTATTTTAAATTCAGCCGTTATTTTATGCATATAATAAACATATGTCTTTATTTGTCATGTGCACAGAGTAAAAAGCTGAAATGAAATAAACTTTAGAACAGATAGTGGCAACAATAGCAGATATATAGGAATAGCTACATAAATAAACAAAATAATAATAGAATATTAACTAAGGATCCCCTAACATAAATTAAAGTGAGTAAAATATATAAATACATTTCACAAATAAGTTGTAATTCATTAACATTTCCTTTTTTGCCGACTTGAAGGTGGACTACGTTCAAATGTTTGTCATGTACTCATAATACTGAATGAAGAAAATCTCTGTTCATACTAATATTTACTACTGTCTAAACTGTTCTGAATAGAATGAGTGTTAATTTGCCATGTCTGTATTTTGGCCATGCAGGGAAAACCAGCATCCTTCCAATAAAGCTGCCATTTAAAGAAAAATGAACTGATTTAAAGTGAAATAGAGAAAGAGAGGACGCTGATAGACATTATAAAAAGATCTCCAGCAGGCGAGGAAAGAGGTGATGCTGTTGCCACGGCAACGCTTAACTGTTACTCAGGAAAGCGTGTAGTGCTGTTTCTGCATTTACAGGTTTATGGATGGATGGACACATGCTAAGGTCTACATTACACAAGTCTGTTTTTAATGTTAAGATATTAACCTTCATGTAATTGTGTTTCAAGATGTTATAGTGATACATAAGTCAGGAATCAAACCTGTGACTGTTTGGCTACAGGACAAACTGTCACTGAGCCTCCACCCCTACGTGCAAGTCCAAAATACAGTGGAGATTGCATACTTGCATGCAGAGAAGTCTCGCTTTATTGCTGCTGTTGTGCAGTTTGTTCTAAAAAAAGATGAATAACAAATCTCTTTTTTAAAGCGGCTATAATTGATATTTTTATAAACACAGTGTGAAATGACAAATGACTGTGAAAACAATGTGACAGAGAATTAACACCTGAATCTGCAGCTCATCTCTGCTTTATAGCCACTTTCAGCTTATTGTTTAGTTGTGCGGCCCGCAGCTTTACTGTTTTGGTTCACACCATGACTACACAGGAGGCGCAGCGTGTGCAGCACTTTAGCAGAGAATCCTTCGTCTGTGTCTACACAGGATGCGTTCAGGCACCGTATCGAGTGTAGGTCACCCGCAGTTTGGTAGCGCTCAGAGCTCAATACACATGTCTACACAAAAAGCTTTTCAGCTGCGTTTTTCTGTCATCCATCTCACGAGCATCTGACTGAACAGATAAGCTTCTATTTTAATCAGTACAGCTGTCTACACAGGTTGTGTATCAGCTAGCGTGTAAATACAACCTAAACTGTAACAAAAAAAAATTTAAAGTCTATTTTCTTCCATTTTCCACGCATAACTACAGCGATTGTGTGTTGGACTCTAAGTGCTGCCAAAACGCAGGTGACCTGCACTCAATACTGCGTCTGAACACAGATATTTCTTGAACATTATGAAAGCATTCCTTTTAGAAGACCATGGGGAACTCCTTGGTTTATATAGAGTCAATGTTTCTACTTAGATAACTGCCTTATAAACGTACAGTATGCTCAGAAACATGTCATGGTATTTACGCACTAAAAAGCTAACAGTGTCTTTTTTGTCTGGTCCCAGCATGAGGTGAAACCAGTAAAAACGAATTAAATCACATGAACATGCTCTTTGTGAATAACATTAGACCACAGGCTATAACTCTTCTTCTTCCTCCTCCTCTTTTAAATGAATGGCGGTTGACCAACAATGATATAGTGCAGTACCTCCACCAGCTGGTGAGGAGCGTGGTCAGACTGGTTTGACTGAGATGGCCTCAGCAGGGTAAATCTTCATTATGCTCTCCCTCTCTCTTTTTCAGACTAATCAACGAAAAAACAAATCCTCGTACCCGTTAATGACTGTTGTGTTGAACCGAAGTCACTGGTAGGCCACATCCAACCTTCTGTTTTCAGACTACTGCACAAGTATAACAGTAATCTGATTGAAGGTCATAAATGCTACCTGCTAACCAAGGCTAACTGCAGCTATTTCAGTCAACACACGTGTGTGAAAGGCTACACTGACATACTGAAAAGTGATAGAGGTGAAAATATTTGCATTGGTAGAAACACAGATAAGGTAAAAAGTTATTTGTGATTGTGGTGAACTGACCCTTTAACATTGTTGTCCACGGTTAGTTGGTAAATGGTGCTAATAGTCAGCATTTTTGAAGAGCTCTGTCATGCAAGACCTAGATTTTCACATTTTAACAACTTCTTCCCCAAATTCGTCCGCTTTGGGGGATTAACTTGGTGTGGATGAAATGTCAAAACAGAGACATTTATATATGGAAATGTTTCCCCTCTCTCTGCCTGGTCTTTGAGTGCAGGTGTTTTGAGTCAATTCAGAACATCTCAATTCAGAAGAGTTCTGCAGCAAGTTAGTATTGCACTTCCATTTAGTTGGAGACCCCCAAGAGACAGGTCAAAATCAATACATGGATATCCTGATTTTAGTCCCTAATATAGGTCAAGCTCCAAAATCACTGCATTCTGTGGTTCCCATAGTGTGTTTTGTAAGACCCCTCATGCGTGGTAAACGTCCACATATTTCAAACTCCACACTCCCAGTTTGTAACTCAAGGTTTTTGTTAGTTGTAGTCTCCAAGCCCTTGTCAAATCTGTGGCGTGCCCCTTTAAAATGCTGAGTCATTTATTCACCTCATTATGTTTTTGACTGTGTGTCAGTCAGCGGGGCTTGTGCCAAGGAAACACTGATTAGGTTTTAGTGATGATCCAGATGTGGGATTTACACCTGTTCTCAATCATTGTTTTTAATCCACAAAAGCTTGCAGAGAGAGAGACGTCCAGATCCTTTGAATTGTCTTCACAGAGTCAATAAAACAACTAAATTTAAAATGCAAGTAATAGGAATGACTTGTTTGGGATCAGTAAGTTCCCCTAGTTTTGCT
Organism: Siniperca chuatsi; assembly: GCF_020085105.1. Taxonomy (NCBI): domain Eukaryota; kingdom Metazoa; phylum Chordata; class Actinopteri; order Centrarchiformes; family Sinipercidae; genus Siniperca; species Siniperca chuatsi. The sequence goes on from NC_058057.1 coordinate 25,211,700, forward strand.
TCAGTGTTTTTGCATATATTAAAATTAAGTAGTTTAGATGTATGTTGACATTTCAAAAGTCAACAAGTGGTAGATGTCAAATACTGAGCAGCTCTGCTGGAGATGTTTAAGGGATTGGGTGCCTTGCTAAAGGGCATCGCCCTTGTGGTTGTTTAAGGAGTTGAAACAGTTTCTTGTTCAGTTTGGGGATTCAAACCAGTAACCTGGTGGTTGTGAGAGAAAGATCTTAATATGCAACTTGTTTAGAGTTTGGAAGAGTTTTGTGGAAAATGCCAGAATGATTGGACGTACTATTTTGGCCCTCGTAGATCCCTGAGAATCCTGGAGAAAGCTGGTGTGTGTGTGTGTGTGTGTGTGTGTGTGTGTGTGTGTGTGTGTGCGTGCGCATACCAGCCAGGACATCAATTTCCCACTTCATCGAGTGACACACACTATGCCAGCTCTGTGGGGTCTCTGAAGAGTTGGCAGCAACATGTTTCCTCTTTCCCTCTTCCTCCTCCTCCTCCTCCTCCTCGTCTTCCTCCTTTATTCTCCAAAATGTTCCACTGTGGAAACTCTGCTGACTGGTAGAGAGTCAGAAAGAGAAAGAAAGCCAGAGTCAACACATTATATATTGTTAACTCTATTGATTAAAGTATCATTTCTTAACCATTATTTCTATGCAGGAAGAAATCCATATAGTTTCAGAGCAAGAATTAATTAATGTCAAGAGATCGGATATGGTCGAGGAGATTTTCACCAACCACATCTCAGATTTTTTTAAGCAATTCAAATAAATAAATTACATTAAAATATCAAATGTTGAAGAGAAAAACTAAAGGCAATTCAGTCTGATAATCACACTAATTTCTTTATTACTTTATCATTATAAATGAAAAATGAAATGAAAATCCATTTAGGCTGTTTGGTATGTTTGGAAACCATGGGAAATTGACTTAATTCTACATTCTGTGGATTTAAACAGAGCTTGTCTGCAGAATACCTGCCAGAGGATCTGCTGGATCAAAATAAAATCACCCAGATCACACACAAAACTGCTGCCACCCCAATTCTACGAAGGTAAGTGGAATTGCATTTGTGGTGCTCAAAACGGTGAAAAGATCAGCTGCAATGTAACATTACAGTAACGGATACTGTTGTTTGTGGATTAACAGGGACACTGTTTCTGAAAAGACAAACTGCTGGTGAGTTTTTCAAAAGCACAACACTAAGTTCCATTTTCCTCTTTTGTCTCTGGGTGAAGGCAGAAATCTCAGAGACAAATATCTCTAAACCTTGGCAAATAAAACCAAACCTAATGGTTGGTAGGTGAGAAAATATATTTTGTGTATGCTGATTTGGGTGAACTAAACAACAATGATGTCAACTATGATAACCTCCATTCATATTGCACTGTAGATATAGTAGTACGGCAAAAAAAGACCAATAAAAAGCAGTATGAGGAGTAATACTGAAGCTCATTTTTTAAGATTAATTATCTCAAATCTTTGCAAATGAAACAAATGAACAGGTTTATAATGAACACACTGGATATGAGCTTCAGTACTGCTGCTGACCAGTAAGTGGCGCTGTTTAGCCCCAAACAGCGAGTAGAGTGATGAGGGTGACAGGCGTGTGTGTTGCTCTCTCTCTCTGTCAATCTATTCTGAACTCCCACAATCTATGAAGATGTCCTCTTGAAACTGTTATCTCCCAGGTAGTTTGACCTTTACCCTCTAAATCTTTTATGTAACATCTGGGCCACACCTCAATACACTGACCTGTGTGTGTGTGTGCGTGTGTGTGTGTGTGTGTGTGTGTGCATGCCAGGGAAGGGGAAAGACTGACAGGGATCAATGTGGCTGCGTGAAGAGAATCAAAGACAAGAAGATGGAAAGATACACAATGTTTAAAATTGAAAAAACGCAACTTGCTCACTGTCAGTCTGCGGGAAACTAGGTGTGGTAGCGAGAGGAGCGGTCTCGCTGTTTGTGTGTTTGTGTGAGTGTGACTGTGTATGAGTAAGAATTAGTAATCAGTCAGCTGTCACAGAAGTGCTTTGTCTTGCAGAGTGTTACAGTTCGACTCCAGGACAAGAGCCTGAGGCGACTGCCTGTGTGTGTGTGTGTGTGTGTGTGTGTGTGTGTGTGTGTGTGTGTGTCCACCTCTCTGATGTAATGGATTATTCACAACTTCCCGTAACTACTCAGCAGGTTCCTCGTTCATGGTTGTTTTTCTTTAAACTGTACACTGAGTGTAATCAATGAATAGAGAGGATTTAGAGTTCCAGTCAGGGAATTTAAACCAGTACATTAAAGTGCGACACATGACTCACATCCTGGGATTGTGGCTACACTCTTTACTTTAGTCGATACTCGGTCAGATGAGAAGATTGGCAACAAAATCGTCTCTGTGTCATAGGCAGCTCTGTGCATGCTAATGCTAAGTAGCTGTAGACAATTAGCATTATCTTTGAGTCATCTGCGTAATGACCTCAGTCTTTCTAAAGCTGCACTCAAAATGTCTTGTAGTAGCTTTAATCAAATGAACTGAATGACAGAATGAAATGGGCCGCTCAAAGTGACGAACCCACGGAGAATTTTCACCACCTCTGCAGCTTTTTTCAGCAAACAAGCTCCGATAAACCACCGCCTGCCCAACGTCCAACGACAGGCAGACACAGTTAGAGACTAGCTAGTGGAGAAAGTGGAACATTTAGCAGCTAAAGAGACAAATATTTTTTTATCAGGAGTTGGTGGAGAACAAACCAGAGCTAAAAGGACAGTGAATATTAGATTTACTTTCAGGTAGGTATACAGGTAGACAGACATATGACTTGAAAATGTAACCATGTAAGTGCCTTTTGAAGGCAGCATCAGTCAGTTATAAAGGATTCCAATGGTGACAAGTTTTCACAACAGACAAAAAGTGCCATAACATCAATATAAACTTCTCAAACCACTGCTGCAGCACAATCCACTTCTGTCCATCAGAAATTATGTTCCAATCCAAACTGTCATAGTTTTGCAAAATGTGGCACAATCTGTGTCGCTGTCCTCAAAGCTCTGAAACTTGTCCTGGTATTCGCTTCGTCTATCGTTATCAGGAAATCTAGTTGTGTATCATTACTCACATACAGGAGACAGTCAGTCTGTTCATCGAAGAAAAGTAAGGCAACTGTGCAAGTAGAGCCTCGGGAATGTGATGAATCTAACCAATGAAGATGAGGACTGTGTTTAACAGCTTTACCATTAGTATACTTCTTGTACTACCACAAGGCTACTACCCTAGTAGTATCAGTGCCACAACTGCACACACACTATTTCCGATATGAAAAAGAGGAAGAAGGTACATTATGTTTCATCAAAATGACAGCTGCAAAGCAAGTAATGAGTCATCTGGAGGCATTTGCTGGCAAAATAGCTCTGTTGTTGAAGATAAAATCATTTTAACTTTTGACTAATGACATCCAGGAGTTATTTTTCATGGGTGTACAGCTTTGTTGAACGAAACCTGGTAAACATTTACTTCCATATATACAGTACAGTGTCTACAGAATATACATCTAAAAACAGGGTCTGTGTGCCGTCTCCAGAGCTTCAGACTGCATACACCTTCCTCCCGGGCTTCATATGAAAAGCAGATGCAAATTGCTGCATCAGAAGCTGCTGCAGCTCTCTGTCGCCATGGTGCTGTGTTGCCACGGCGTCGCCATGGGGATTGCGGGGTCACCGGTGATGAGGTCACATCCCGATGAGCCTCTTATGGGAAATGGCAGACGTTAATCCACTTATCGCTGGCCACAAACACACACACACACACACACACACACCAAGGATAAGCAAGCATATGGGCTAGGAGGGAGGACTTTCAGTGAGAAGTTGTACTGCTGAAGGTCAGAGATCTGACCACTTATCTACATCTAATACAATATGAACAAACAATCTTGGCGTGATCACTTCAAGGAAAACAACCACATACAATCCATAATACCTTGAATCATGCCTTAAATCCCTAGTCAGTATTTTTGGAGAATATATCTTTGTATATATTTGCATCCAAAACAGAAGAGTTAGACTTAGATTTACTGGCTTGAGCCTTTGTTTTCCTCTGTAGAGAGAGATGACATCGAACCTCGTGCTACCCCAGGCGTGCAATGCTGGGATTTGGACCTTGTCACTGTACTCAAAGTTCAAATTAATTATTTATTATTAATTAACTTTAAGAAACTTCGGCGATTACTAGCCTGTTTCCAGGCCATTGAATTGTCTGGTATAGTGCTAACTGACGGCTTTTTCCCACAGTTAGAGAAACAATTGAGCCAATCATAGCTCTGTAGGCAGGATTAAGAATAGGGACATCATCTGATGGATGTATTAAGAGAGCTGGATAAGGCGCCACCACTCAACCTTGATGCCAGTTTGTCCCAGTGGTCACTTGCGGCATTGCAACAAAAAACTCCCCTGCGACCCAAAAAGCATTTTCCCCATTGACCACCATACTAAAACTCTTGACAGGACACCTCCAACTGCAAACAAGGTTAATTATTACTCTTTGTATTATATTATATTATATATACCATATGTGCAAATATGGGACTTTATGTGCGTGACATCATCCCAATGTAAAGTATATGGGCCCAGCCGAACCGTGCAGGCGGGGCCAGGGAGGGGAACCCTAATACACATGTGCACTGAGCAGAACAACGTGGAAGCAAATCAGGAGGTGGAAAAAAGTTTTTCATGCACTGGGTAAGCAATTTGCATTCAAATGAATAGGCGCCATCTTGAAGTCCAATATCCAATTTTACACAGCTTTGTTGAATACTCGATTCTGATTGGTCAATTACGGTCTGTTATACGTGTCAGGATCCTGCATCACCCTGTCGGGGTTAATTTCGCAATAATGACCGGCTCGCTGTACTTTATCCCTTACTTATAAAACATCCATGATCTTATCTCTTCTGTGAAAATAGCGACAGAAAAATGGCAACAAGTGTGGATAAGAACTGCGCAGCTGTACAGGTTATTGTCAGTGGACTTGCAATAAAAAGCAGCTCTTGTTGAAAAGTTTTGGTATTTTTCAACCTAAATCTTACCCTCATAATTGTGTCCATTCTTACTGTGGGTCATGCTAACTTTGCTCTCATCACCTTTGCTATAGAGATTCAAGAAACGCGAAACGAGTCCAGCAAAACAATGTAGGGAAGATGGCAGATTAACCAGCATCAAAACTGTTAGCACAAGGTGGGATTCACACCTGCAGACTCACACCACTCCTTAAAATGAAGATCAAGGAATCAAGAAGAAATAACTAGGTTTCATGTGACTCCGTTAGCTCAGGCGATGTTGTTGGAAACTGGTCCAGGATGTTTGTTGCATGTCTCTCCCCATTCTTTTTTTAAATTTGCATTTAATACCTTTTTGGCAGCTTATTGTGTAAATAGACAGGAAATACAGGGAGACAGAGTGGATTCACATGCAAAAAAGGTCCATTATTGAACCAGGAACACTTTGGTTATATGGTGTCCGTCTTAACCACTTGGACAGTGGACACCCCATCACTTTTCTGCCTCTCTTCACTGTGAGCCTCCAAATAAAGGATTCATGCCACATATAAAACCTTTTGGAGATGAAACTAGATGATGTTTTTGCCAACCTGTGACATCAGTGAAAACTCAACAACAAAAGGTTGCTGTATTTCTAATTGCTCCATGGATGACTCCGCCCCTACCAAGCAGCATCTTTTCCTCCTTCTCATTCGCGCTCATCTTGGATAACTTCTCACGGCGCTCTGAATGGACGGGTGCCATTGCGACATTTATCAGATCATTATGTGTCATTATCTGTTCCCAGGTACAATGAGAGCTATTTGAAGAAGGCTGACATCTGAGGGCTGTGCAGAAGTCTGACTGGTTTATTATCACAGTGAATGCTTATATCAAAGCCTCCATGCTGTATTTCATATTTCAGGCCTTTGGCTGATGCCCTGTCTGTCAGAATAATCAAACCTGTGACACTTAAGGTACAGGATGCTTTGTCTCTAGTCATTTATCAAACTTTACCACCTGTTGCTAATAGGCTCTTACAAAAGCTAATGTAGTTTATTAGCACGAAGGGGCCGCTGCATCTGAACCCGTCCAAAGGAAAAAAGGACTTTATCAAGTCTGATTGAATTTATTAGCAGGAGGGCTGCCTAAATGAGCTCCTCTGTATTCCTAAATGTGTTTTACAGATGAAAGGACTCGGAGCTGGAGTGGGTTTGTTGTGTGAATACTGAGGATTCACCTTAAATCTGGCAAGAGGTGAACGAGATGGCTTTTTATTGTTGTACGTATAATACAGGCTGCAGAAAGATGCAACCACTACCCACTTAAATAAATAAATTCTATGGAAACAGTTCGCATGATAGCTTATGTAGAACGTTGTTGGGCTTGTTATGAAAAGCTACATGAATATGAACATGTAATATATGTACTGATAGATTAGACGCTCATCTGAGAGTTTCTGTCTGTTAAACATAAGGCTATAGCCATGAGACGGTTAGCTTAGCATAAAGCTTGTAATGAGGGGGAAACAGCTATCCTGGCTCTGTGCAAAGGTAAAAAAATAATCCACCTACCATCACCTCTAAATCTCACTAATTAACACATTATATCTTGTTAGTTTAATCTGTACAAAAACTGAAGCGTAAAAATGACAAGTTGTGGTTTTAAGTCACTGTCAGACACCTTCATTATTAGGTTTTGTGCTTATAATTAGCATATTCCTAAATTAACACACAGCAAACAGGGAGAGGGTGGGAGGAAGAGGGGTTAATGGGGGTCCAACAGCAGGCTTATCTGCTCTCCATGTTCCTTGCCTTCAAAGCAGTCTGGCAGTCAAATGGTGCAATAAAGCCGTTAAAACTTTAAGTCCAAATTAATTGCACAAGTATAATGATCGTTCAGGGGGATGAGCGTTAAAAGATTAATAAAGATGTCTATTCTATTCTATTCTTAATCATTTTATATATTGTAATGATGAGTTAGGTACACATTATACTATACATGTTATTATTTAAATTAACAAGAACAATGGCAGTGATGGGGATGTTGAAGACTATTATGAATAACAGTATTAGTACTAGAAATTGTATTTGTATTAGTAATATTTATTTATACCAAATATATATATATATATATATATATATATATATATATATATATATATATATATCAATGTATCTCATTGTATTAAATTCCAGTCTTAACCCATAGCTGAATATAGGCCTACAGATAGACAGGCAAAAACGAGGAAGGAAGACAGCCAGACAGACAGGTCGCTCCAGAGGTGACCGGGGAATCCTGCGCTCTCTGTGCCGGCAGACAGAGCCTCCTCCTCGGCCACTACTCGTACTCCCCTCCCCTTCCTCTGCCCTGGTTGCGCGCTGGGGGATCCGACGACGTCACACGAGCGCACACACATACACACACACGCATACACACACATACACACGCCCTCTCTCTCTCTCTCGCTCTGTGCCACTCCGTTTCTCTCACTCTCTCTCTCTCTCCCTCTCCTCTATGCTGCTATTCTGGGAAGTGGCGTTTGGAATAACCCCCGTGTGCTTATGAGTGTGTGTGTGCGTGTGTATGTATGTGTCTCCTGATTTCACCCTCACACACGCACACGTACACACTCATAACACAGTCAGACGCACACATTTACTGTCTGTCTGACTGCAGTAGTGGAGCTCCGACAGCAGAAATCCGGTCGGAAAGGATTCCTTCCATTTTTACGCGCAACTTTTCCTCTTTCGGCCGCCTCGCCGCGACGTTTCCACCGCTCCGCCTCGGCTGTTGTGGATTTCTAACAACCGCCTCCTGGCTGTTTCTAACGGACAATCAGCGAGGTGTCAAGCCTGCCCGGAATCGGATCTCCTGTCACCGTGGTTGCTTGTTGTCATATTCGCACGGAGACGGAGACGCGCAGCCGGAGCGCAGACAGAAGGTAGGCTAAGTGCGGGGACGAAAAACGAAACCTTGCCGGACATATTCTCACACATATCACAGTGACAGCGGGGTTTTCTGCGCCGTGACGGACATTATGGGCTGTTTTCACGGCACTTGATCTTTTGTTTAGCTTATAAGGGCAAGGCTATGCAGGGGGAATACCCCGGGCACGCATTGCATTGCATGCAGATTACCCGGGTTGCGTAATATCCTGAGGAATTTGCAGTATCCTGCACGGCCAGGCTGGCTGCAAGGCCGGGGGAGAGATATATAGAGGGAGAACGCGAGGGAGGGGAGAGTGTTGGTGCATATGAAGCTGTGGAAGTAGAAGCTCGGATATGTGTGATTGTGTGATTTTGCGTCTGGAAGGTCGAGTTTCTGCATGTATGCGTTGAGTAGCCACGAACCAGCCCTGTCCGCATCAGGGTGGTTTGGCTCATACAAGTTCACTTGCAAATCCCGTTAATATTCCTCTAATCAACGTACAGTGGTTGTGGAGTGTTCAAAAGTGACTTTAAGCTGTGACCTTAGCGCACTCCCTTTGGTATTTCCTTTTTGCCGCGACAGTATGATATTTAAATAGAGGCTTATTGCTGGTGTGTGCTGTCTTCAAGTATAACTCTAAAACTATGAACTGTGTTATAGGCAGAAAGGAGTGACTTTATCTCATATGCTCATCGTTTGTTTCCTCTGTTTGCGTGTGTGTGTGTGCGTCTGTGTATGAGAGAGAGGGAGAGAAAGTGAGAGAGAAATGGTGGGTGGTGCGCTGGCTGGTTCCGGGAATGTTCCATGACGTGTTGCCGTCTAGAGAGGGGCCCTGGCCGGGGAGACTCCGACGCACGGCCCGGCCCTGCTCTCTCTCCCTCTCTAACAGGCCTGCCGATACTCTTGCGCTGGAAAATATTTCAGTCTTTCTTTGCTGCATTTCCAGCGAAGAGATTTACAGCTTCATCATATAAGCACGTCGTGTGTTATTGCACGTCATAATCCTGTGATCCTCTAGGCTATTCATTCCTGCAGGGACGCTGTCTTCCACCCCTCCAGGTCAGAGGTCAAAGGTCAGGGTCAAACATTACTGTATGCTTAAGGACACTAAGGCAGGGCGGATGATTGGCAACATGAGGGTTTGAGCTGCAGGTTTAAACAGCTGAAGGACACTGTGCTGCCCAGCTGCAGCCAACATGACTGTTTGGTTCTAGAGCATTTCCTTGATGTTTAATATGTCACAGGAAGCACAAATTAAGAACACTTTAACATAAGACCCAATAAAGATCAAGCATCAGCTTCTCCCCCAGGCATGCAGTAAATAAATCAATCAATCAAAAAGAAAGAAAAATAACTGTAAAATCAAAAGTTATTTTCAAAAACTGTATTGTCTTTGTTGGCCGGGAAAGCAGCTAATTTTAAACTCGGACTGACACTGTAAAGATGATATTTTTAGAAACAACGAAAAGCTTTGTGCACTGCAAAAACAATTAAAGAAAATGGAAGCTGAATGTCAACAGAAACAAATGAGCCGTGAATTGAAGAGTGAAGTACCGCTGATGAGTGCTTTGTTGCTGTTTATCGAAGCTGCAGAAGAAGAGCAATAACGGAAACTTGTCCTGGCCGTGTTTGTGCTGTTGGTGGGGTTATAAGCCCCCAGCTAAAGAGATCATTACACTATGTATTCTGCTGTCAGGACACATGCTGTGGACTGTGCGCGTGCATGTGTGTGTGGTAAATGTGTGTGTGAGAGCGTGCATGGGGAAAGACCGACCTACGTACCATCTGTCCCACTGCCACCTCAGATGGCTGTCGGGGTGCGTAGGAGTGAGCGTCCATGCACACACACACACACACTGTTACCAGGGTGTATAGGCGTACGTAGAACATGCGTGAGGTGTGAGCTGATTTTCTGCACTAAACATTCAATTAATTTATTACTGAGGCCTTGTGGGAACTCCGTGTGTGTGTATGTGTGTGTGAGGTACACTTACCAATCTATAACATACTGCACTTCGACAGCAGTAGCTTCAGTAGGGCTGAAGCGATTACTGGAGTTATTTGAGTAGGCTACTAGCAATCCGTGATTCTGTGCCTTGCAGATTTGTTTCATCAAGGACAGTAATCACTTTTGCACTCTGAGCTGTGTGTTGACCTGTGTGAGATAAAAGCAAACATTCATGGGAAAGAGCAAAACGAAGAGACAAAATAAAAAACATACAAATCTTTCGGGAGCATTTCAGTTTGGAAGTGGCCGAGCTGCTGTATTAGCAGCTGTGTCACACGGGCCTCATAGGGCTAGTATTTACCTACAGTATGGCTAGCCTGCTAGCTTAGCTACCATAAATGTATGACTAAGTCAGTGGTTTCCAACCTGGGGATTGGGCCCTGACAAGGGGCCGCAAGATGAATCCAAGGGGTCACAAGATGATTACTGGTTTAGGAAATAGGAAGAAAATTCTGCTTTAATAAAATTTAGTTTCTTTTTCAGACTTTTCTCTAATCTCTTCTCTAATGTTTTTCAAGCGAAAATCACTTTTCAACTGAACTGCTCAAAAATCATAGACATGCAACCTGTGACTAGGGGTTCAAAGTATACGCGTAATATTTAGGGGTCACTACAAGACTTTCAACTGCATCCCATGGTCTTCCTCAGAGGATGGTTTGCTCATTTGTCACGCAGATTGCTTGGCTGTCGGGTGATAACAGGTGGTCGTAAATGGAGGGGGGTTGTAACCCCTGTCTAAAGATGGTGTAGGATGTGAACGGCCTCATTGATTTTGAGACCTAAGTATTTCATTTGCTTTTAAGTCTGTTTGATTACCTGTGTGTCTTGCTTTTTGTGTATTGCTAATTGTAGCTCTCTGCATCTCCTCCTGTCTGTCTTGCTGCTGGCTGTGTATCAGTTAGTTTGCTGCAGATGTGATAAGTTTGCATTTGCTGCCAATTAACACAGCACACACATCATAGCTGGAGAATTTGAAATGACTGCAGATGTATGGCATGGTGTGATTAAGTAACACACACACACACACACACACACGTGCACACGCACAGACACTGTTGAGTTTTCATTGCAACTTTGAGTTGCTGGTGTACATCCTGAAGTGAAGTGTTTGTAAAATCTGTAACACAGATCTCCAGTCTGCTTGTACAGATGAAAACACCATCAACTTTCAATATTCTGCTCCCATGGGTTTTAAAAGTAACAGCCAATAGTAACATCTTGCATCTAGTGCTGAAACAAATAATTAACACATTTACTTGAGATTACTATGAAAATCAGTATATGACAATTTTAAAAATCATTACTAAACAGTTGCTTGTTGCAGCTTCTCAAATGTTAACACTTGCTTTTAGGATCTTTTGATTGTCAGTCAAGCAAAATAAGTAATTTAAAGACCTAGTTTAGGTCTACTAGCTTGATATATTTGATGTTTTATAGACTAGTAAATAATGAAGTAAATAATGAATGAAAGTGTTCTCAGGTACAATCTGTGAAGTACATCAGCTGTATGTTTGAACTATCGAGTGTATACAGGGTACATTTACCCTTTAAACCACCGATTTGGTGATTTTAATAACCGATTTGAGAGTGAAAACTTTTACTCCACGCATTCTTTGCCTCATCCAGTCCGTTATTGTAACATATCAGACACCTCAGATTGGATTATTACTAACAGCTAATGCTAAACAGCTGTATTGTAACATCATTCACCTGCAACACTGTGCTTACTGATTCTCCAGTATGAAGTGAAAGGGCTTCCTCCAGAGAGCGGTGAATTCAGAGCATTAAAAGAGGATTTTAAGCATTACACTGAACTGATCCAGTTTCTCACTGAATTGTGCAGCTTTTGAATGCAACTGCAGTGTCAACTGTGTGTATTTGTGTGTAAGTGTGTTTGTGTGTGTGTGATCACCTGAGATCTGTAGGGGAACCTGAGAGCACTCCGGTGACCGAGGTCCTGACAGCGACGGCTAAATTATTAAGATACACACTCACACACAAAGCTAATGAGTTGGTTGACTGGCTTCTCCTGATAAATTGTTCCTCTGTGGTTTGGTTTTATACCTGGTTGAATATACAGTATATACACCTGGAGGAGAGCTGAGGAGGAGGTGAAGAAAAGAGGGGAAAAGTGGAGACGAAGAGCAAAGTTAGAGAGCAAGTGAGAGTAACCTACAATAGAAGAAGAAGGGAGAAAAGGGGGGAGAAGATGAGATAAGGGATGAGGGAATAAGAGGAGAAGAGAGAGGAGGAAGGAAAGATGGAAGCAGAGGGGAGGTGATAAGGGAGGAAACAAGAGAAGAAAAGAGATGAGGAAAGGAAGAAAAGAGATGAGGAAAGGAAACAAAAGGAGAGGAAAAGAGAGGAGAAGAGAGGAGAGAAGAGAAAAGATAGCAAGAAAAAAGGAGAGAGGAAACAAGAGGAGAGGAGACAAGAAGTGAGGAGAAGAAAGAAAAGGAAAGGAAACAAGAGAAGAGTAGAAGAGAAGTGAGGAAAGGAAACGAGGAGAGGATATGAGAGGAAACAAGAGGAGAGGAGAGAAGAGGACATGAGAGGAAAGGAAACAGAAGAGGAGAAGAGAGGTGAGGAAAGGAAACAAGAGGAGAGAAGAGGAGAGGAAACAAGTGGAGAGGAGAGAAGAGGAAATGAGAGGAAAGGAAACAGAAGAGGAGAAGAGAGGAGAGGATGATGGAGGAGGAAGAGGAGGAAAAGAAGAGTACGAGGACTAACAGAGAGGAGAGGAGAGAGGATGCGAGGTTTCCAAGCTGCACCAACAGAGGAGTGTGTCTATTCTGTCAGCTGCTGACACACTTTTCATTTGAAGTACTTTGCTCAGTAGGGTGTGTTTGTGTGTGTATTTGTGTGATCTCAGCTTGTTGTCCTCAGCTGTACAAAAGGAAACTCCCTCTCTTACCCCCTACAGCAGCTAGATGAGGACATTTTTTTCAGTCCATCAGCCAATCCGTGATCACCTTGCTGATGACTGACATGTGTGTTGCTCCACGCCAGCTAATTGTACGGCAGTTTTCTAATGAGATGGGATCATTTTCCTCACGCTCAGCTCCCACCTGTGAGATGATTGCTAGAAACTGTGTGTGTGTGTGTATGTATGTGTGTGTTTGTTTGTGTGTGTCAGGGAAGGAGGCTGATATTGAAACCCAACCTCTCTTTACTCAAAGGGAGGCACTGGACGCAGTGGTCAGGTGGGCTGTGTGTGTGTGTGTGTGTGTGTGTGTGTGTTTGACTATTTCAATGGACAGGGAGATGATGGAGAGATAGGAGACAGAGAAAATAAGAGTGCGACCTTTACCCAAACTGGCCTACTTTCTCAACAGCTTGTAATTAGTCTCACTTCATGCATTTATGCATCAGACAGTGGAGCTAAATCAGTGTTTTGTAATCAGAAAATCCCAAATGACACAACCAACATTCGGTTTTCCTTTTACTGTACACTGCCTGTGAATGGATTACAAGTCATATGCAGTATGTCATACTGTAGTACTCCTACAGTCAACATATGCAGAGGAATACTCTGGTACTAGTACTAGTACTTGTGCTGAGCCAAGCCATGAGCAGCCGCGAGTGCTAAAGCCATGGTTGAATGCTTCCATAGCATTTGAATAACACGGTAGAAGGTGTTGTTTTCTGTGATGATGTGTTGAAGGTGTAAGAGCAGTGAGAGCCTGTCGCCCGCAGCTCTTCATCTAATCAGCTCACTGTGGCTGTTTCTTCCTGTACTATTCCTTCCTGCAATGTTGAAAATGATTCCGCTGACCTAATGGCACTAAGAATATCTACATTTTGTTATGTTACCAACTTTTGGTGAACATTAGTCATCTCAGTGACAAATGCAGCTGCTTCAAAATATAACCCTCCCTGTGGTTCAATAGAAAGCTTTACATGAAAACGTTCTGGTTTGCATTAGCAGTGAATTAACACAGCAAATACGACGGGTTTACCATGCGCATGGAAAAACATTAATTAGGGTTGGTCTCTGATAGCTGACCCTATTTTGGATCTGGGTCCCACTTGATGAAAAGCCTTTTAAGGTAAATGCATTGAAATTTTAGGACAGCTTGTTGCTGTATTATCAATTTCATTTTTGTGCATTTCCAGAACATGTTAGCCCAGCTTAGCCGGAGTCTAGAAGAGGCAGAGGGAAACTGCTAGCCTAAACAGAAAGAATATGTCCTCCAACAGCTCCAAAATGATCTTGTTAGCTAACATGCTAGCCACCAATACAGCCAAGAATCACCTGGGATTTGTCAGTTAGCTTCATGATGAGAAGCAAAGAAACACGGGCCCTGCTGTTTAAGCTAGCAGCTTGCCAAGTGAGTGAACTAGCCAGAAATGAGGGCATCTTTGTCTTCTGTTTGGACAAGTGTTAAATACATGAGATATAACTTGTAAATGTGGATTTTGGATTGTGAGAGGGCACCTTTGACAGAGCTTGGCTTGCAGTTTCCCTGGCTTTCTGTATTGGTGCTTATAGGCTAAACACTCGCTGGACCTCCGAGCACAGAGATGAAACTGATATCAATCTTCTCATCTGACTCCTCGTAAGAAAGTTTATTCCTTATTACTCTGAGGCTAACAAATCTCTCAACAAAAATGTTATCTCTTCTTTTTTCATTAGCAAAAAGCAATGTACAAAACATTCAGGTAAAAAACTAAAAAAAAGTCTGGCAAATCTTGAGTTTTGGTTCTTTGAATGTCAATATTTGGGCTTTTAGTTTTAAATATTAGTTATTCATAACTTTTGTTACCCCAAATTGTTGAGAGCTAAACCTAAACAGATTCGATACAGGATTTGAAAGGATTCTAATGCTAATTGGAACTGGATTCAGATTTAATAAAATTCTATCAAACCCCCAACTCTAATCTAATGTACAGCTCCTAGACGCAACCATTACATAGTTTAACATTGTTTCATTGTTTTAATACAAGTTGGATAACTGCTCAAATGTAGATGGCATGACATCATATTCCCAGCAGCTCCAGTGTAGTATGACTAACAGAATGTTTCAGTCATCTAAAACACCAGAAACCACCACTTTGAATCTAGAGCCGCTATTTTGCAGCGACTTTCAATAGTCAAACGGGGAGAAATACACATTTTTGCACCCACAGAAATGAAACCAGAACTGGAATACGTTACAATGACAAAATTGGTTGTTTAGTTTTGAGTAAAACGTGAAACTCTCACTTTCTCTCAATGTGAAACTCTCACTTTCGTGCTCGCAGTAACTCGTGCCGTCTACGTACATGTAAAACCCAGATGCAGACCCTGCGCGGAGGTTTAGGGAAAGTAGGTGAACCAGAAATGGCAAATTAACATGAGCTGCACATCATAGACTGATGATTTCTAGTGTAAGTGTATCTAAGTGTTTAAATTTCTTTAAATGTAAATTTAAAAATCCATTTACAGCATATTTTTTGTTTTTTTTAATTAAATAACTGGTAGTTATTAATATTCATATTGAATCTTTTTTTTTTTTAATTGTTTAAAATCTGAAAAAAATTAAAAATACAGAACTTCTGAAGAAGTTCTTCAGAAAATTTGAATATAAAAATACATTTTGCAATACAAAAACTGTAATTTTTTCTCTTCACTTTTTATTTGTAGAGCGATTTTCTGAACTGACCTTAGTTACTGTCAGCTTAAACCGATCTGTTTTAAAAAGGAGCATTTTTGTTTGAAATCATTGAAAAAGGTTACAATAAATCTTAACTAAACATCACTTTGGTGAACCATCTGACTCTGTTGGTGTGCCGTCTCCGGGCTCTGCAGCCGAGTCTGATATGAAGTGCCACAGTGCAGTTAGTGGTACCACAATGAAAACACAGAGACAGTTACTGCTGTAGGTTTAGGTTGAGTTATTTGCATATCCATACAAAAGATAAGAACACTTCAAAAAAAATATCAGGGGATGAAAAGATATCCAATCTCAGCAGGTGGGACAGAACAGAAACCCCAATGGGCTTTAAAAAACTACAACAAAGAAATAAGTGACTAAAGAAAACTGAAAATCAAGATGACAAACTGATGACACGAGTGATCTGAAACTCTTAAGACAGAATATCATCTGTTTTTATTTGTTTATTGTTGGATTCATCGAAGGGTTTGAAATGTCAGTGTCAAACACTCAGAATCCGCTAAGAAAACAACAGAGGCTGGAGTGTTTTTAGAAATTCTAGATTACAAACCACAGGATCAGCGTGTCACTCCTGTTGTCGTTGAAATTTTACAAAAACAACACTGCTGTTCTTTATTTTTCTGACATAAATTTAAATACTGCGTTGTTATCTATATGCTGAGAGGGCCTCGTGACCTTTTGACCTTTAAAACTATTAAGAATATGTTCACAATCCATGCTTTTATTCTTCCACTACATGGCCAAAAGTATATGGACACCCGAACATTATACCCACGTGTGACTGTTGAACATCTCATTCCAAAACAATGAGCATTTATCTGCTGCTAAAACAGCCTAGACTCTTCGGGGGAGACTTTCCACCAGAGGCTGAACCTGGCTGCAGGGATTTGCTCCCATTTCACCACAAGAGCATCAGTGAGGTCCAACACTAATGTTGGGTGATCAGGTCTGGCTCACAGTCAGTGTTCCAGTTCATGTTGGATGGGGTTGAGGTCAGGGCTCTGAGCAGGCCAGTCATGTTCTTCCACACCAAACCGGGAAAATCATTTCTTTATGGAGCTGTCTTTGTGCTTGGGGGTGTTGTTATGTTGAAACAGGAAAGGGTCTTCCCCAAACTGTTAACAGTTAACTCGGGAGCACGCTATTGTCTAAAATATCATTGTATGCTGTAGGGAAATAGTTTTGGTTTCAGAGCAGTTGCCAGGCAACCTGCGGAGACTCCAGGGAGTTACTGGTCGAGAGATTGTCCGGTACATAACTCCCCTTAAAACGTCAAATTGTCATTTTTGTACTTCGGTTTTGTACGGATTAAACAAACATGATACAAGGTGTTAATTAGTGAGCTTTAGGCGGATTTTGTTAGCTTCAGACAGAGCCAAGCTAAATGTTTCCCCCTGTCTCTGTGCTAAGCTTAGCTAAGCCGCGGCTGGCTGTGGCCTTACAGTATATTTAAGGGACAGATATGAGAGTGCTTTTGATCCTCTCATCTAACTCTAACCCAGAAAGCAAATAAGCATATTTCCCATAATGTCAAACTTTTGCTATTGGCCATATAGTGCCATAAAGTGTAGCCTTGGGCCTCGGTGGGAAACCACCCCCCAACCCTGTAATGTGTTCCCATGATGGTTCATAGAATATCAGTGCAGGAGCCAGCCATGTTGTATGCCCATTGTCTTACAGTGCACATAGTGTGTTTATGACAGCTGGATTTTCTTAAAAGTATTATGCGTCTTCATCATGCTTTTTCTCTCTTTCTCCCCCAGGGGCTGTGACCAGTTTATGGACTTGCTAAAGTGGACCAGAGGACAGTTACACCAGGTAAGATACACAAAACTAATACCTGTGTGTGTGTGCATGTGTGTGGTGGTTATAGCTCGCAGTCATACACAACAAACAGTCATAACGCATGTAGACAGAGTTGGCAGTTGACATGAAATGAAGATATGTAAAATGGGGTCATGAGGTCACATTAAGTATTGTTTACAGGAAGTAAAAATCTGTTAGGATGAAGTGAGTTTAAGTTGTTTAACATGAGGATGGATGTCGAAGATAGTTAGTTTAGGTGACATTTGTGAAATCTATGGAAATAAATTTGGTAACATAAATTAAATAGACTTTCACGTGCAAAGAAAAAAGGTCAGTTATGGCTAATTGAAATGTGTAAGGAAATGTAAGAAAATCCAGTAGTAAAAGTAAAATTACCTCAAGTGAATCCCTTAAAATGGAGTGAAATCTGGTTGAAATTTTGTTAGAACAAAATTATATTTGGGTAATGTGAAAGTAGATAAAGATAAATCTAAACTGATGAGGAGAGAGTAGGTGAGTTAAGTTGTCATTTACGGTGAAATCGCCTGACCGGACTAGAGAGTGTCTAAAAACAAGGAGAAAATGGTGGGAAAAGACCTTCTTTGTAATAATAACCATCAATAAGATTTAAAATGGCTGATCCTTTTGTCATGAGAGAGGGAGAGCCTCACACAGAGAAACAGACGGTAAGACATGGAGAGAGTTGAGCTGTATTCATTTAACCAGAATTACTCTTGCTGCTTTCTCCTGGCCGGTTGCCAGGGCAACCGGCCAGCTTCGTTACCAGAGGTGTGACCTCGGTTGGGAGTGTAAATGAAAAAGCTCACTTTCATGGTCCCGCCGCCTGCCGCTATGTAAAGTTTCTGTACTCTCGTCTCTTTTGCACATTTTAGCTCCACCCCAAAAAAGAAGAGTTATCTAATTCTGCTCTCTGCACTCACAAGAGGAGTCATTAGGAATGCTCCGGGAGCTGCTTGTTTAGAGACTAGAGAGTTTTGTGTTAGAATAATTGAATTTGTTTTAAAGTTTAATGCCGAAGACAGAGTGTACGTGTTGCGATGGCAGCTGTAGTAAAACAGAGACATAATCCAAGAATAAGGAGAGGATGGATGCACTGAACTGTTGCTATAGCAAAATGTGACAATAAACACAGTTTTGCTAGCTGCTTTAACAATGAAGGCAGGAGTCACCATGACAAAGAATTTCAAAAAAATAACATGCAATCCTTTTCATGTTATAACAAGGAAGTTATTTGTTATAACAACATACCAATGTATCGTATAATAACGAAACAAACGTTTCTTGTTTTAATGATTTAAGTCAGTATGATGATTTTGTGCAAAAGGTTTAGTGATATAGCAAGTGATTTGTTGTTATAACAAGAAAGGTTTCTTGTTCAAACTGAGAAATCTGGTATGTACTAATAACAACAAAAATATGTCATTATAACATGAAAAATATAACTAAATATGCCGCCGTACAGTAGGCCTTCGCATTGGAGCTCGAACTGCGGAGGTGCCAGACAAGCACGTGCGAAATCATGTTTTGCTGTCTCATTGTCAAAAACGACACCTCAGTTCTCATTTGATTACAAGAAAATATATCATATATCATGTGGAGCTGACAAAATGCTCATTCTGAGATCATAAGAAAAAATGGGTTTGACAGCTTAATACAGTAAACTGACGTTATGGAATAATCTGGTAATTTTCTCTTAATCATCAAGAAAAGTTAGGAGAAAGCTTGTAATGTCATGATCATGACAGAACAAAACAAAAAATCCTCTTCGGCTTTATGTTACATATTAGTCTTTGGTTGCTTTTCTAAAACAAGCTTCATTTTCTATGTACATCATTAAAACTACAAGCATCAGGCCTCAGCATCTTGAAAACAGATATAAAAGCATTACAATCCCCCCACAATGATCATCATGGATCATGTAAGTGAGGAAGGACAAATATTGCATACTGAATCACAAAACAAGAGAATATTAGAGAAAGGAGAATTGGCAGACTGAAACGCTGATGGAGGATAGATTAAGAGAAAGGCACTGTTACAGCAGCGACTATAAGCAGCTCTAAAACAGATTCAGGATTATACATGAGGAAGGATTTGTGTAATGGCTGTTGTGGTAAAGATTAAGCTAAAAAGGAAGGATAGATGCAAGAAAGAGCAGTGATGTTAGATGCTGAAGAGAAAAGGCTGGCCTTTTGCTTTCTTTGCTTTTTAAATGTGTGACGGCTGCAAATAGGCTGCATAGTAGAAGGAACAGCGTATTGTGTGTGTGTGTGTGTGTTGGCGGTGTCACTTCCTCTTCCTGTGTAACAGGCGGCTTCGTATCAAGGACGAGATGAACTATGTCATCCAAACACCCTCTGTCTTTCTCTCTCCTTCGCTCTCACATCATTCCTTCTTCTATGTGCGTTTTCACCCACGACTCTGTGTGTGTGTGTGTGTGTGTGTGTGCTTGTGTCAGAAATAGATCATGTATCTGCACCTCAAAGCACAAACGTGTGGGGTTTAAAACTTCCTACAGTGTCATCTCTGTAAAACACACACACTCACACATACACATACACATACAACAGAAAACATGCACAGGAAGTGCGTCAGTGCTTGCAGACTGTGCACATGCTGCAAAATGCACGTACTATGTGTGTGTGTGTGTGTGTGTGTGTGTGTGTGTGTGTGTGTGTGTTAGGTGGGTTTTAAGGACGTAGAGAATGACAAATGTCAATGGCTGCTCCAAACTGAGACAAGCTGTTCAGACAGACCGAGAGACAGAAAGTATGTCTCCATGCCAACAAGTCCTCCAAATTAAACAACAAAATACGTTGCTTGCCCTTGCCCTCCAGAACGACACATAGAAACATTTTTTGATCTGATTCCTTTATTGGAAGCACAACATCAACCTTTGTTGTCATGGTGGCAGTAATAAACAAGTGGTTAAAGTTAGGGAATGATCATGGTCATGCTTTTAAAAAAAACAGCGTTGACTGTAGGTTGGGAACGGGAAATGGACAACGATCTCCCGTGTTCAAGTCGGATGTTTTGTTGACCCATCCATCCAACCGACCTCCACCCTACGGACCATGATGCTCTATAACGTTGTCACTTTACTTCCTCCTTTGCTCCCGTCATAATTACTACAGCTGCTAGAGGGCGCTGTGAACATAAACAAATCTTGTTTTGGGGCACTTGCTGAAATAACACGTCCATATCCTAAGTGCAGAGTAATTATTGACCTTGTTTGCAGTTCAAGGTTTCCTATTGACAGTTTTATAGATGTGTCTTTTATAATGATGGTCAATTGGGACAATGCTTATTGATACGCAGGGGATTTTTTTGTTGTAGTGCCATAGTTGGTCAATGAGAACAATTGGCAACAAGGCTGATGCACCGTATACATCTATGGTTCTGCCTCCACTTCTTCTTCTTCTTTGTTTTATTTCCAGCAATGCAAACACAGCAGTGGGACCCATCGCTGCCACCTGTTTCATTAATGCCTTAAGTAACCTAAGCATTATATGTAATAAACAAGGCAAGTCTGTGTGGACCAAGGAGACAGATTAATGCATTGAACTGTCAAAAAGCCAACATAAAGTGTGTTAGTAAAGTGTTGAGAACAGCTTCAATGCTCCTTGTAGATTCTCCAAGTCCGTGGAACTCTACTGGAGGGATGAACACCACTTTTGGTGACTGCGATGGCCGTAGCACGCATGATCCACATCATAGCTTCTAAACAACCAAAAAAGACAAATGCTCAAAAACATCTGGATGATAAGAAGACAAAGAAGACAGAGAGAGAGAGAGAGACAGACTGCTGAGCAGCAACAAGATCCAAAAACTGACTAAATGAACCATGTCACAGAAAAATAGCTGAAAACCACTCAATGAAGTGAAATAAGAAAACAAAAAAAGGGAGAGAGAGATTGAGGACCAAATGGAGATGCAGGTGCCATGGTAACCACAGAGTGGGTACATTGAGAAGTACACTGAAAATGAAAAACCAGTAGTGGACATTGAGCTTCAGTGATTGGCTAAAACAAACCAGGAAGTGAAGTGAACACACACTTGGACACACACAAACACACACACACACACACACACACATTCACCTCCACTCCCACACAATAGTATGCTCAAATAATAAAAGTAGAAAAAAGGCAGGAGGTGAAGAGGAAGACGAAGTGTATGTTCTGTTGCCATGGCGACCATGGCTTGGTATGACGGATGCAAGCTGTGGCCTTGACAGCATTGCATGGAGAGGGAGTTTTACACACACACACACACAGACACACACAGGGCAGAATGATGATCATGTGTATTGACTAACAGCTGTGTCCAAATGAATGAGATAACAGAGCGGCAGAATTTGAATAGCATTATGGTATATGACTGTTGCCAAGACAACAGCAGTTAGTTTGGTTCCCATTTCCTCCAGGTAACCAGAAGTCCACTGGCCTCTTTGTTTGTGCATTCAAATCACATGGAAAGTAGTGCTGTGTGTGTGTGTGTGTGTGTGTGTGTGTGTGTGTGTGTGTGTGTGTTGCAAGAGAGAGAGAGAGAGAGAGTGTAGTGGTGTGTCTGAGTACCGTGCGGTACCATAAGGAGCTCTGGTTTCGCTTCCGCATCGTTCCTCATGCAAATGACGGCTTTGTTGCTTCTGCAGCCTGCACACTTCCTGTACATGCTCTATGTGTGAGTGTGAGAACGACTATACTCTGCATAAGTGGTTCAGTGTGTGCATTTCTGTATTTATATTTGCATGGGTTTGTGCATGTTTAATGTATATCAGTCTGTGGTGTTGTGTGTGCGTCTGTGTGCTTCCCTGTAAGCAGACTGTATGTCCGCTGTATTTTGTGTATGTATTTGGACACCAGTGTGTCCTCTCTAATACATAGTTGTAAACAGTAATAAACTGTTATCAATAATCATAAACAATAATGAACATTAGTAAAACATTAGGTAACAGTAACAAGAAGAAGTAAACTTTAGCAATACTACTAGTAGTAAACGGTAGTAGCATTGCTCAGGCTCGGTGGCACTGTGGCAGTGCTTCTCACCTTTCAGTGTGAATGGATCCATATGAATGAACCGCAGACTGTATAAAACATGGACATAGTGTCCGTGTCGTCAAAGTGGGCGACTCGAGGCGGCTCCGGCCGTCGCCATCTTGGCAGTGCCGGACTGGCTAATCCAAAAATAGGCAAAGAGGTAGAGCTGAGGAGGGCCGAATGAAGCCTGGATGCTGACAGCAGTAGCGGCCACATCTTTAATTATGCATAACTTTATGCCTTAATACAATTTAAACGGTTGAGTTAAAAAAAAAAAAAGTCACCCCCTGTACAGTTGTCATGAACGGGGAAATTAGCTATAGAGACCAAAAGAGTTTTTTGTACCAGGCTGTAAACATGTTTTTATTTTATTATTATTTATTTTATTATTATTTATTATTTTTGCTGTGAGGTTTGGCATTTTAACATGGGGCTTGACATGGGGGTTGACTCACTTTTGGAGCCAGCCTCAAGTGGCCATTCGATAAACTGCAGTTTTTGGCACTTTGGGTTGGCTTCATTTTTCAGCCTCGTGGGTTGCCACTGCGAATGAACTAGGGCTTAGCATCCTGCACCAAACTGTCATCTAACACTGCACTCAGACCAAGCGTGACGTGAATTTTTGTTTTCATTCATAAATTTGATCTTTGGAGTGTTTTCGTAGTGAAAAGCCCTTCAGAGTTTTCAGGCTGATCTTTTTATTAAGTCAGAGAATCTCTTCTGACTGCAGGATGGCATGGAGGCCAATCAGCTGAAGAACCATTCAGTGAGAGACGTTTTTGGGAGGAGAGATGGGGTGATGAATGGAGAGAGGACAAGGTTAAGAGGGGGGAGGAGGGATTGTCATTAGGCGCAGTCACCTCCTGCGCCCCTCGCCTCTCTTTCCCTTCCTCCTTCTCCATATCATCCTATTCCTCCCTTCCTCTCCCTTACCCCTTACAGTATCTCTTTTCTTGTCTCATCCCCCCTTTTTTGTAAACCCCTTTTATCCTTCTCTTCCTCCCTCGTTTCCTCTTTTGCCTCATCCCTCATTCCATTTGTCACTTTAATTTTTCCCATAATTTTTTCTCCTATATCCCTCCATCCCTTCCTTTCTAAACCTCCTCCCATCTTCTGCCTCCTCTCTTCTTCTTCTCTCACTCTGTTTCTGTTTCCTATCGACCTTTTCCATCTTTCCTTTCCTTTTACATTTAATCTCTTTTCCTTTGTATTTCTCCCTGTTATTCTCTCCCTCCCTCCCTGCCTCTCTCCTACTTCTTCCATTCTTTTCTTTCTTTTCCCATTCCTCCTTTTTTGTAACCCCCTCTTATCCTTCCCTTCCGCAGTGGTTTCCAGTTTTGCTTCATCCGTCATTAAGTCTTTCCTTTCTCCATTGTCCACTCCCTTCCTTCTTTCATCCCCCTCCTTCAGTTTGTCCCTCCATTCTTCCCTTTCTATACCTCCTTCTATCTTCCACCTCCTCTCTTTTCCCCTCCCTTTTCAGCATCCCTCACTCTATCTTCATTTCTAATTCATCTTTCCTTTTCTTCCACCTTTTTATCTCTCCTCTCTGTCCTCCTTCTTCCCATCATTCTCTCCCGCCCTCCTCTCCTCTTTCTTACTTCTTCCAGTCTTTTCCTTCCTGTTCCATCTTCTTTCTGTCACCCCTTCTTTGGCTCTCTTTCTGTACCTCCCTTCATCTTTCTTTCCTTTCCACTCACCCATCCCTCCTTGCTTTCCTCTTTCTCCCCTTTCTGCCTTCCTCGTCTGCTTTCTTGCTCCCTCCTCCTTCTTTCCCCCTCCCCTCCCTCACGCCATCGCACCCTTCCTCTTCACCTCGCTCCCCCCTCTTGTCATTTCCCCCTGCCGTCATCTTTTCATCACTCCCTCCATCCCTTCACAATCTTCACTGCCAGGGTGGAACAGGTGGCTTGCCTCTGCTGTGCCACTTGGTGGCTTCCTGCCCAAAACACAGAGAGAAATAGAGAGAGAGAGATAGACAGAGGGAGGGAGAGAGAGAGATTGTGGCCCATGTCAGTGCCCTGGCGCTCGGGCTTGTACCATGTGATGGACGGAAGGAGGAGGAGCAGGAGGAAGTGGAAGAGGAGGATGGGAGGAGGAGGAGGCATCCAACTGAAGGCTGTGATTTTCTAGACTAAGAGAGAGAAAGAGAGCAGCAGGTGCTTCAGTTTGAAGCACTCGTACAGACGCACACATGCACTTAAAGATAAGAGCTACTAAGATATTTCTGTTCCCACACCAGTATGACGTCATTTCCTGTCCTTGCACAGAAAGTCAACACACTGAAGAGCCTGTGGTGTGTGTCTCACTCTGGTACTTCAGATGTTTTTTAACCCAGGAAAATTAGAGAAATGCTCTAAATGTCTTACCTTCTCTCCTACTTCCACTATTTTTTCCTTTCTCTTCTGCCCTTGTTTCTCCTTTACCCTCTTTTCCACTCCTTGCCCTGTCTTTATGTCTCTTTTACATGAAATATATTCATTTGGCTTTTGTTCAAAGTGAATTACAGTAAGTGCATTCAGCCTCAGTAGGAACAAGAGCTCAGCGCTACAGTACAAATGCTCAGAGCTACCTCTTTTTTTCCAACACATTTTCTTTCCTTTCCTCTGCTTTATTTTTATTCTGTTCCTCTAATGTTAATCTCATGCTGCAGTTTCTAAAATTGACATATTTGGGAAAACGGGGGATTGGGCTTGTTCCTGTAGCCGCTGGGATTAGCCGCTGCTACAGTAGCTAGCCATCTCCGGAGCTAACTCCATATGCATGGCATTAAGACTGATTAGCTCCACGCTAGCTCACTCATACTCAGGGTATTAAGGCTTAAAAGCTAGCACAGCTGGCTAGCACCTTACGCCTCCTGTCTGTCATACGACTAGGGATTAGCACATGCTAACGACAGTTAGTGCTGAGAGCGGCCTAGCAGGCTAAGAATTAGCGCTTCAAAGTGGGGAAGTAAATCTGGCACGACCCAAAAAACACGTCCCTGCTGAATTTTCTTTGTCTGTCTTTTCAGCAGTCACAAGTGTTTAAGTGTGGAGAAATGTATGTTATACATATAATACCTCGATGGGGGTGGGAAAAATGCAAGTTTAATGCCTGCCCCTCCCTCACAGCTCTCAGAGGTACCTTTTGGCAAGACATTAACCAACACCGGAGGACTGTGGCTTGATTGGGCAGCTCCCACTTTGAATAGCCTTAGTGGACCAAAAGAAGAAAAAGAAGCTTGCATGGCATTTAGTTGAATTTTTCTCTTCATATTTTTGCTTCAGTCATAGGATTTCATGCTCCTCTGTCAGTTGACAAAAAACTATCTCCCTTTATCTTATAAAACCCTGCACTGGATAAACGTTCACATGCATCATGGTCGAGCTAAAATCAAATCCGTTTCTCTCTGGCATTTTTGAGATTTAAGGAAGTCATTTAAGGACTACTCCATGAAACACTCTGAAAAGTTCGCAGAGTATGGCAGTTGTAGTCAGCTTGGATTCACTTGCAATGGATTCTAATGGCGTCCTGGGATCACAGCAAAAAAATTGTCAAAAAATATCAAAAGGTCCTTCTCAAGAGTGTGTTTACTACTAGCATCCCGGTCATCATCAGGTTTTTGACTTATCTTCATAAGCTCTTTTGAGAGACCTAAATATGCTAGCTCGATATGGTACGACAAAAAACTGTGGCATGTAAACACCACAGACATTTAAGTGACGTGTATTTTTCCATCTAACATTCCATCTAAATAACTAAAAGATGTCACATTTAAAACAAAATGTCAGAAATTTAAAGTTCCCCCCAAAATTTGTGGAATTCTGCTCCTCACATTCATTCAAAGGATGCCTCACTTTTCTCCTCTTCTTTAATCACTTACTCTCTATCTCTGACTCCCTCTCTTTTTTTCTCTGCCTCTCCATCCCTCCATCCACGCCTCCCTCTTCTTTCAGCCACTCGGTCCCTTCACCTCCTGTTTCATCCTTCACTCACTCTGATCCCCCTCTCTCCTCCCTCCTCCTCTTCAAAGCTCCGTCTATCTGTCTCTGGATTCAATCCTCCCCTCCCTTTCATCCCCCTCTCTTCTCCTCTCCTCTCCTCCCTTCTCTCCTCTCATCTCCTCTCCTCTGTTCTCGTCCTGTCTCGACTCGTCTCTTCCCAGTTTGTCTCCTCTCTGATGTGCGCCTCTCCTCTTTCCTCCCCCTCATCTCCTCTTCTACTTCCCTTTCTCTTCTCCTCTCCTGGTTTCTTCAGTTCTCTCTTTTCTCCTTCCTTGTCCTTCTTCCTCTCCTCCTCTTTTCATCTCCCTCTTCTCCTTTCATCCATCCTTCTAATTTGTCCTCCCCTCCTTCCTCTCTTTCAAGCTTTCCTTTTGTCTCTCCTCCATCCTTTTACTCCATCCATTTCACCTCCTTCTTTACTCTCTTTCCAACCCCTGCCATCCTTTGTTCTCTCTCTCTCTCTCCTTAACTAATCCTACTGTTTTCCTCCCTTTTTTTCATCTCACACTCTCCTCTCTCTCCTCTTTTCTTACTACTTTTCTCCTCTTCTACATCCTTCTCTTCTCCTCTCCTCTCTTCTCCTCTCTTTAGTTCCCCTCCCTCCTTTTCTCACCTCTTTTCTTTTCTCTTTTAATCTCATCTCTTGTCCATTTCCCCTTTTCTCCTCCTGTTTTCCTCTCTCATCCTTTCATCTTCTTCCCTCTCCTCTTTCCCCTCCTCTCCTCATCTCCTCTTTCATCCCGATGTGCCAAAAGAAACCCAAAAATTCAAAACAGATCCTCCTTTTTCTCTCAGCTGTCAGCGGTCCGATCTCTCTCTGTCTCTCTCTTCACTTTCAGTCTTTTAACTGACGAGGCACGAGGCGAAATTAGAAGACACTTAGATATATTCACTGTTTGTTTTGAAAGTATCTGTACCTGATGTGTGTTTCCATGCTTTGATGCACTTACACACACACACACTCACACACTAATGGTGTCAGTGACAGGATTTGGCTGACAACTCTGTGATATTAGACCTCTCTGTTAACTTAAACTACATAGGAGGATCAGAAACAGCTGTCAGCCGTCTGTGTGTGTGTGTGTGTGTGTGTGTGTGTGTGTGTGTGTGTGTGTGTGTGTGTGTGTGTGTGTGCGTGCGTGTGTGTGTCACTGTGTGTGTGTGTGTGATCTCTTGTTAGACTACCTCAATGTCATCAGTAAATTTTGCTCTGTCCTCCATCTATCTAATTCCCACTGGATATGAAAACGCTGAGACGTTCAGCTGAGGGCCAGAGATATTTATACAAATATATTCAGATAAGTCTCGTTTAAAAAAAAATGTAAATATGGAGAGATTCCTTCCAAAATCGTGATTGTTGGCATGAAAGTAAAGCACATTATGGGATAGTATAAAAGTTATGAATCATCTTAAGGCATTTCATTTCAGAATACCCACGTTATTATGGACAGAAATGTACCGCAATTAGTAATATACTGACAGGGAGAAAGGTAAATTATCTGCATTTAGGACCTTAAAAGGTGTTAAAACATATTTTAGTTGCCTGGAAATGGCCTTTGGATCATTATTTTCCACCTAGTTTGACGTAATACGTCTACATAAAACTTGATGTGGAGAAGGGACTCAGGAGGACGAGTTCAACCACAGCGCTTCGGAAAAGAAGCTTTTGTAAACTGACAGCCCTGGCCCGTGCTCCTGCTCATTGTGCAGCTAAGATGAAGGCCTGAGGTAGACAAACCTGCAGTTTTATAGGTATGATATAAGATTGGCCAGGACCACTCCAAATCTATCATCATATTTTAATGGATATATATATATATATACATATATTATACTGAAACACCTCTCAGTATAAAACAAAACAACCAGCACAAACTACAGCCTCAAAAATGACCATGAAGTTGAATCAACATTCCTCTAAAACAGTTTCAACAAAAATTTAACATTATAACCTTCATGGGGTTATTGTGGTGCTGTTGTATCAGACTACATTAGATTTAGCTAGGTGGACCTTATAAACTGGCAACTGTGTATGTATGTATATGCCTAAATACTGTATCTAACAAGTGTAACTAACAGGCTGTAATTGAGGATTATTTTCATTATCAATGAATCTGTCTATTATTTTAATCATTAATTGATAAATGTTGAGTCTATAAAATGACAGAAAATAGTGGAAAATGTGCATCACAAGCCCAAGGTGACGTCTTCAGAGTTTTTTTTTTGTTGTTGTTGCTTTCTTATTTTTCTTTGAGCAACAGTCGCAAAACCCAAAGATATTTAATTCACAACGATTTAAAAGTAAAGCAGGAAATCCTCACATTTGAGAAGCTGGAACCAGACAATCTTTGTCATTCTTCCTTGATAAATGACTTGAATGATAAACCCATTATCAGAATTGTCGATGATTAATTTTATGTCAGTCAACTAATTGATTAATCAACTAATTGTTTCCGCACTAGAGTATATATATATATATATATATATATATATATTGTTAAATAGCAAAATGTCATGGCTACTGCAGAAAATTTGAAAACATGGCCTACTTTCCACCTAGCGTCCCCGCAGCCTGGCCCTGTCTTTTTGTCCCCCATCAGTGTGCTCAGTTTCCCCAGTCTGTGTTAACAGGATGGTGATAAGTAAAACCTGGATGGCAAAATTTCAAATTGTTCCACAGTCCCAGTCACCCTTGTGGCATTGTCACAACTCAGCCTCTCCACCGTTCCTATACTTGATTTCTATTTTTGCAGTGTCTTCACAACGCTCTCTGTTTTAATTGTACATATTAGATGTCTTATCTTGTAAATCACATGAATGATGACGTAAAACACAAGTAGGGAGTAATTGGAAAACTGCCACCCTTCAAAAATGTGGATGCTTGGCACCCCTGCCCAGGTGTTTCACGTCAGTAGCTAATAAAGAGTCAGACCAATCCCCCTGTGTGACATCAGTGCTGACCTTCCAATCTCACATGTCCTAAACTACCAAACTAAATGACTTAACAAAACAATATACTACATATATCAAGGCATGCCTTTTGTGTACTGTTTATACTGTACATGTATGCAATAGTGCTGATATATTGAGGTATCATAATACTACAGAGATACTTTGTAATGACCGGCATCTGTCCACTCTTAAATTAACACATTCCAGCGTTAACTGTAAAATCTGTATGCTGTTTCACCACAGCTGGATGTCATGTCTCGTACTTTATTCTTTGGTGTCCTTTTTCTCATTCGAGCATTTTATAGTTTCACAACTTTTATGTGTTTTCAAGTCAGAAATCAGCTGCTTTTGACAGCTTTGTGTCTTTTTTTGCTGCTTAAATTGTTACCCTGGGACTGATGTTGGCAAACTTTCCCCAGAGTGGACACTGGCAGGTTGTAGAGTTGCAGATATACAGAGTTAAAGATACTGTACATACCCTTATTTTATATCTATAAAAACAGGTTTGTAGAGAACAGTGCTGCACATAAACACGCTCGCAAGCACATCAACACACGTGAAAATGACACTTGGCAACGGCACAACACTTTTAAACAGACAGTGTTTGCACAAATATGTACATGCACACACAAACACAGACATGTATGCAACAAGATGCACTTACACACATGCAGATACACGTACAGTCTGCACACATACAGAGGCATGCATGCTGTACATGAACCCACTCACACTCCCAGTTGGTTTCTACTCTCTTCACCAAACCAAACACTGTAATTTATCTCCATCTCTCTCTCAGTCCGACCTCAGGCCGTTAAAGGTTTCCCGTTCGGTTTGCGGTGGGCAGAAATGTCAGAGCTGTGGATTCCAGCGCCAGGCAGCGAGGCTGCTATGTGGTAGCAGATTGCTATGCTATATATGTTATGTTTCTGTCTGTGGGGTGCTGTTTTTTTAGGCAGCATGTGTGTATGTTGAAGCGAAGGCTGCCTGGGCGTGATGATCTGATCTGAGCTGAGCTGAGCTGAGCTGAAGGATTCTAGCAAGAACAGAAGAAGTTTTCCCACCTGTGAGGTTTTCTTTGGGAACAAATGCTACTAGACTTTTAAAAATCTCATATTTGTAACATCAACAGCAAAAAAAAACACTTAAGCACATACATATCGAAGGATATTACAGATTTGTTTTGTGTCTTAGTTGCAAATCTGATCACACAGTGGCCTGGGAAAAGAATGGAGTATCATTTTTAGACATTTAAAAGAAAAATACACCTTAAACTACACACTTAGATTGACAAATGAATCTCACGACAGGGTCCATATAGTAGCTGTTCTGATCATATCACAAATCTTCATCAGCAGATGGAGTTTGGAGTTACACAAAACTTATATCAGAGACACCACCAAAAATGGTCTGCCAGTAGACAAAAATAGTTTACAGTAGATTACACGAGAAGTATACAGGGAAGGGGGTGTCGAGTAGTCTAAGAGTTGTGTGGATTGATGGATTTGTCGAAATCAAAGGGAACCAGTTCCATGACAATTGACGGACAACTAAAATACTCCGGAAAACCTTCACTAAACACTGGCGGTGTGGATTACTCTCGAACCCAGAGGATGTGACATCATGTCCAGATGTTTCCAGCAGCAACACTGGAGCTCAGAATCGAAGAGCCGAGGCTCAAGCTGCCATTTTGCACTTAGCAATCGTACAGGGAGGAATCCATAACGGAAGAGGAAACTCATTCTTCACCTACTAGAAGAGAAAATAGACCAGAATCCAATGCAAATGATGTATGTTATGTATACAGTATGTTAAGTGATGGGAGCAACTTTCCCTTTTGTCTAATTTAGAAAAACCGCAAGGCTCACTCACTCACGTTGCAGTTGGCTATGGACAATACTAGCTGTGGGTTTGATGATGAAAAATATGACAATGCATACACTTCAGAAAGTATTGAATAATGAAAATGTTTCAGTCTAGGTCAGTTGGTGTTGACAGTCGGCTGAAATTATTTAGCGCTATTTTCTTTCTACCGATAGTTCCTACATGAAACTGCTCACAGCAAGGTCGGTGGATTATCTTGAGTAACCGGGTCATGATTTCTGGAAAGAGACGTTGCTGTTGAGTTTTTCAAATGGAGTTTTTTGGCACTTTGAGCAGCCGAGCGCAATCTAGTCCCATTATATTCAAAAAAGGCAGACATCTCTACGGCCGATATCTCCAAAACTCTGCAACTCGCACCAAAACTATCTAGATGGATAAATAGCACTACAGGTAAGAGGAAAAATATTTATTTTTGATTTTGGGGTGAACTGTCCCTTTAAGTCCTCAGATCCAGTTGCTGCCATAAAGATTTTGAGATTTTTGTGACTGACCGATAAGGTCATTTGTGCGTCGCCCGAGGGAGACATACCAGTAAATAAACAAAATAACACCTGGGATCGACAGACCATTGAAGACTGACATGTTGTCACAGCAAACTTTGGTGGGCAGAAGGCAGGATTAGGAGCAGTAGATTGCGGTGTTACTGGAAAGCTGCTAGGTGGATGTGTATGACTGGGTGAATGTAAACTTTCCCCAAATGAAAAAAATAGAAGCAGACTGTTGAGTCTGTTAACACGAATGTGTAACTTTAACATTTAGTTGTATTTGGCTTCCAAGGAAAGGATGCTGCCCCATCTGTTTGTCTTTTCTCTTAATTTTTCTTCACTGTCATTCAGATTTTTTTCTCCCCATATGTCCATTCCTCTCTCTCTCTCCTCTCCTCTCCTCTCCTCTCCTCTCCTCTCCTCTCCTCTCCTCCTCCTGTTTCTCAGATGCTTCTCAGGGCCAGAGGAGTTATATTTAGCTCTTCTCTCTTCCTCTCATTTCTCTCCCTCTGTTTCTGTGTTTTGCCCCTGCAAAGATGGCTTCATTAGCCATAGACCTCAGCATGAAAACACAGACACACACACACACACACACACACACACACACACACACACACACACACACACACACACACACACACTGGGGAATGGAAGGGGATAGAGTCTGTTACATAAGAGCCTCTCTTATATAATTTGATGCATATTTGATGCTGAATGGTGCAGTGGCACTGCGAGGTGTGTGCGTGTGTGTGTGTGGGTGTGTGTGGGTGTGTGGGTGTGTGTGTGGGTGGGTGTGTGTGTGTGTGTTTAGAGGAGGAAAGCCAGATTTTTACAGTTTGGCCTCTCCTTGCCCTCCCTGAGCTGTTGCGTCACAGGGAAAGTTAAAGGTGAACAGGCAGTCAGAACTAGAATAGTGTGTGTGTGTGTGTGTGTGTGTGTGTGTGTGTGTGTGTGTAAATACTGAATCTACAAAATACTGAAATATCTACCTGATGTTGAGTTGCAATCTTGTTTTCCAAAATCTCAATTTCTTCTTCCAACTTGTCTGTTTCTCTTTGATCTCCACTTCCTCCTCTGTGATCGATACACATTTAATAACAGGAATCAATGAAGGTTAATGGCTTTTACCTGGATTTACCTCATCAGCGTATTTCATCAAAAGTGCCCCTAGTGTCACTCAGGTTACAGTATCATAATGGAGCACATGCAGTAAGAAGGAATTCAACTTTCTGCTGACTTGCACAGCTACAGCTGCTTTAAGGAATTGTTTGAAATACATATACCATACTTTTATATATTAACATCATTCTGTTATATTGTCTGGCATAATTAGTTATTAGGAAAGGTGTGGTATCTACTTTAAAGGCAGTAGTCTGTGCAGTATGTTAGTCTAGTGTATAATGCTGCAATCGCATTACTTTACAGTAAGACATTGTTACTATATACTATA
Source organism: Siniperca chuatsi (assembly GCF_020085105.1). Lineage (NCBI taxonomy): Eukaryota > Metazoa > Chordata > Actinopteri > Centrarchiformes > Sinipercidae > Siniperca > Siniperca chuatsi. The sequence continues at coordinate 25,244,942 of NC_058057.1, forward strand.
TACATACTGTTCAGATGAACCTCTTTTAAGGGGCGCTGCAGCAATTCAGTGTTTCACTTCCATAAATTTCTTAAGAGATAGATTAAAAAAGGAACTGTCAAAATCAAAGCAGCAGAGCCTGAAATATCCTGACTTTTAGTCTCAAATATAGGTCAAGCCCCTTAACCGCTGGATCCTACATTACCAATAATGCAACTCAATAAGGCTTTTTTTTCATTAGGTGCTTCCTGTCTGGTAAATGCCCATGTCGTTTCTCTCAAAAGAAGAAATAACAGATGACATGGTTATTTTTTCAAACTTAGTTAGCAGTTACGCAATGTGTAAAATTGGTTGAATGACCCTTTCACCTCTTTTTTTTTATCAACAAAAAGAGCCCTCTTGTTTTATGCTGCCTTCAAGTCATGTGGGAAATATAAGATCTAGGAGCAGAGTACACATGAACAAGCCAACATGCAACTCAGAAAGTGAGAATTTATTGGTGCAAAGTATGTATTTATTTAAGACCATAAAAAGCATGTGCTTTGTGAGAATCGAATGTAGATTATGTCTGCTGTGGACTTAAGTCATTACTATTTATTGATCAGGTGGCCTTTGGCCTTGGTTCAGCACCTTTAGACCCCCAAATTGTGATAGTTCCAGCATTTAAAGAGCTGTCCAGTTGTCAAGTAAATGTATGTAAGACTATTGTATTTTATTTTCAAATCCTGCATGAATTATATAGAAAGTGTGTCATATTTAAGTTTTAAGATTTTCGATTCATTTGGTTTTAATTGTAATGTATCAAACAAATATTACATTGTCAGTTTATTAGTTTTGGAAATCTCTTGGTTTCCGCAGGGTTGAGAAACTGTGTAACACACACAGTTGTGTAACACAAGTATTGTAGAGAGTAGTGTCACTAATAAGGAAAGAGTCATTTTTCCATTAAAAACCCAACACTGCTTATTTGGATGCACTGAAGTACTAATGTCGAATAGGTGAACTAGTTTAAATTTAGCTGCCTAATTTGGCTCTATATTCTGCTCTGTAAAGGGCAGCAGTGGCAGTTTACAGCTTATAGAAGCAGGCTTGGCACTCTCAGGTCGCTGGTTCAACTCCCAACCATGCAGCTGTTACCTCCCAGCAGTGCAGAGCTGTGGTTATACTGGGCAGCTCCCAGGTGGGAATGTGTGGAATTCCCCCTTGGAGAAATAAAGGCTGAAATATAAAAGCGTTCCCACGGTGCCTTAATGAAGATTTCCCGACATGCCTCACGTTTTCCCGGTGCCTGGATCCCAAATCCCAGTTCTGGTGGCTAACAACCTGTTTTGTTTTTGTCGGGAAGCAGAGGGTGACTCGTCAGCTTCTGACTAGCACTCCTTTATTTGTTTGTTTTTTCCTTCTTTAATTTCCCGAGGGGGAAGTAAGTCATAGCGAGGTCGGATTCTGCCTAACAGAAGCAGCTGAAATGGAAAAGAATAAGTAAAATTGAGCTACTACTAAAGTCTGAGAAGAATCCCACAAAAATTTAGGATGACAACTCAAGTTGCTTTAGTAGAATCTACATACAGGATGTACATGTATGGAAATCACAAGCTAAACATCTAAAGAGAGAAAGAACAGAGTGATTGAGTTTTGAAAGATCATCACCTCTATCAGAGTTAGACTTGGAGGATAAAGCAAATTGGATGTGTTTCTTTTATAATGTTGACTTATGTAGAGTAGATTACAGTATGTTTTATTTGTGGCCCATGTTTTACCCGACCAACAGATTTAACTAACAACTCACAATTATATATTATTATATATTACAAACAGAGAAAAGCAGAAAACTCTCATATTTGAGAAGCTGGAACCAGCGAATGTTTGCCATTATTAGTTAATATATGACTTAAACGATTAATCACTTAACACTATCATAATAGTATTACTATTCACCAGTATCAGCATTGAAAAGCAATATTATTTTTTACTTATTTTGGAATTATCACATGACATTGATTAGAACTGTCACATTATTATCAACATAAAAATGTCATGGGCGTAAAAAAATCGGGCATGTCTATAAAGCGGAACTTTTTATAATGTTGCATTTGTATTAGTACTCTTACAAAACTGCACAATATTGCATATATAACATGTGGGAAAATATTGGATATAACTATCATTAGTGCAACAGAATCTTTTTAAATAAAAATATAAATAATGACCAAATACGATAATTGAAACACTAATCTATTTTTACTAACCACAGAAGGTAATTGAGTACTGTATTCCTTTACTCTTCCATTGAATTGCACAGTATACAAAAACACACTATCTTGTTACTGTGTGTGATCGTGTGTGTGTGTGTGTGTGTGTGTGTGTGTGTGTGTGCGTGTCTGGCAGGTTGTCACACAATTGAAAGTTGTGTGAATCCAGCCATGTACTGTCCTGACCATCAGATACCATCCGACAGCCAGCTAGCCGTGCTATCTGAGCTAATTTCCTACTTAACAGGAAGGCTGCCCTTCTGGTGACATTGGTGTAACGCTGGAATCACACACACACACACACACACACACACCCCACATTGTGCAGTCGCTGCCAGATAATGAGGTTGCATAACAGTTAAACTCTTCCCTGTGTTGTTAATATCGATTAGCCCGCTCCGTCTGACGTACAACAGACACACACAGGGCGCTTAGTTGCCAGTCCATCAGCTGGCAGATCAATCAGAGCCTAATGAGATAAACGAGCTCACTAATTAGTTAACGAACCACTGGCTGACTGACTGACACAAGCACACACAGAGCCAGCCTGGCAGCTTCTCTTCCTGTCAGCTCAGGGGAAGAGAGAGCAAGAGTGCCTTGACAAAATGCAGTTCAGCACATCTAATCTGATCTTTAAAAGCATAATTTTGACAAACAAAAACTTAACTGAAAGTGCCATCATGATGTTCCCATTTTAGATTTTATCCGAGCTAGTTAGCGAGCGAGTTATGACTTTAAATGTCTCCATTTGAAACAACATAGAATGTAGGTTTTTTGCTGCACTTTTCTCCACCAGAATAAGTTATAATACTGATACACATATACAAAATGTTTTTATTTGCTCTTAATGTGACTTTCTATTGCTGTTTTGCAGCTATTGCCGTAAGTGTCTTTATCAGTATCATCACAACAAATTCCTCTGCGCTTCAAACCCAAGATACTGTTATTATCATCAGTTTTTAGCTCGTGCTGATTTACAGAATGAAGTACAGTCAGATCTTTCTAAATGCAAACAGTACTAAGAATAAAGCTTGAAATGGGTTTTAAATATGAATTTATTTGTTTTTTGTAGACCCTCAGTTGGCACACTTTAAACATAAAGACAGTACGTGCACACATTCAATCCTGGTTACCTTAATGAATTAGTTCAACATTTGGATAAATACACTTATTTGCTTTCTTTCTGAGAGTTTAATGAGCAGATTGATACCAGTCTCATGTCTGTGTGTTTAGTATGGAGCTGGAGATTGGAGGCAATTAGCCTAGCTTAGCATAAAAACTGGAAGCAGGGGAAAACCACCAGGCTGGCTCCGTCCGTAACTATTACTTAAAGAAAAACAGTTTATCCATCTGCCCATTACTTCTTTGCAGCTTCTCTGGCTATAGCCTGGGTTGCCAGATATGGTTGGTTAGCAGATGTTAATATAGGTCTCTGTGAAGGTGTAATGGTACCAAACCTATATTAATTAGTCAGCTTTAGAGGTATTGGCAGGTGTATTTATTTCACTTTGGACAAAGCCAAGCTAGGTGATGGAATGAAAGTGAATAAGTGTATTTCCCAAAATGTTTCCAAACTATTCCTTTAACACAAACTTGACAAAATGTCATTAGAATGGAGTAATTTAACAGCTCCTTCCCAGTTGATAGATTTCAATTCCTGCTTTCTACTTGGTGATTCTCAAGACAGAGTTAACAACATCTTCCTCCTATATTTCCAATATCTCAGCTCGCCGTCCCTTTCACAGGTACACGAAAGAGCTCTGCACTCTTAAACACATGGATGAATACATGTAAATGGAACCCAAATCATCTTTATAATGGATGAAAGCTTTCACGCTTAGAATTTGCTGAAAAAAGCATCAGGGAATTGGCCCTGAATGTACCAGTTCAATTCAATTCAATTTTATTTATACAGCGCCAATTCATAACAGACGTTATCTCATTGCACTTTTCCTATAGAGCAGGTCTAGACCGTACTCTTTATAATATTATTTACAGAGACTCAACAAATCCAGGGTATGTTGAAAAAAGATTTTCAGCAGTTTGAGTAATAGTATCCTTTCCTGTAGAGGCTTTTTATTCAAAACGGTGATTCTGATCTGGATTTTTATGCCAGATCAACACTGCTAAATATCAATATTGGTTAAGTTACTCTACAGATGCCAACAGTCATTTGGAGTACCATTCTTTTCAGCGTGTATTTTGCAGGTAAAACAATAAAAATGACCAGCAGATTTAGGCCAGTGGGTTAGTTTGTCTCAGTCAGCGGTGATTGACAGTTCTGCCCTCCTAATCCCACTGCTATTTAACATAGACCTTGATTGTGAGTGTTGGTGTGTGTGTGTGTGTGTGTGTGTGTGTGTGTGTGCATGTGCTGGCATAGTTTGCTTGTGTAACACTAAACTGGATACCCCAGTGGCTTCTGTGAAAAGGACACATAGCTGGAGCATCTGTGGGGACAGCCCCGAATAATTTTAGCTTTGTGGGGCAAGCCTGGGCCGAATGACACACACAGAAACAAATAGCTGAACAGACATACAGAAATACAAACAAATAGACAAACAGACAAATGGCTGTCATTAAGGTTCAAACAAAATGGATGCAGACTCTCATATTGCCGATATTCATGGATTAAAGCTGCTAATATTAATATTACATGATGTGAAAATATGTTCAAATTTGACACACAGAATTTTTAAACATTGCATGTATTTACTGTTTAAGCCAGACCCTCCTCATATTAGGATTCAGATTCATAAAAGCTTTATTGTTCATTAATAATAAAGCGATCTGAAATGTGTATTTGATGTGGCTAATGTATAAGTTAAAAAAAAAGAAAAACACGCATTACACAGGAAAAACAAAATAAATATGTCATATTCTGTTGACTTGGCTTTGTTCTGCCACCAGAGGCACAAAATGCCTAATCTGGCCCATATATGACTGCCAGAGTTGGCTACGTTTTGGGCTGATGTAGGCTGATATTTAAGAGGACTTTGGCCAACTTTGGGCCACGTTTGGTAACCAAAATTTGTCTGAGATATGGACATGCCTCTGTTAGTCAGTTGCCCACTGAATATGGGCCAACTCTGGAACATATTTGGTGCTCTAGAAGAAAAATATAGACTATCACCAGACTTATGCCTTATACAAAAAACTTCAAACTTTCATTATTACTATAATAAGGTCTGTTTTCAGGGGCCTACACTGCTAGCTAAGGACATGATGTTAGCATCCAACATGAGGCTTTGAAAGCATGCCAATAGCTGGGACTCACGTGGTTTGTTGTTACATGCCAACTAAATTCTTTTACCTTGTTAAAAATGAGGAGGTAGCTAGTACAGCTAGAGACAGCAATTTTTCTTTGAATATTGACAGAAAACCACAGGAACGTTTAGCTTTACACTGAAGAAAGTAACCCTTTATTCGAGTTACAAAAGCTAATCCAACAGCAAAAACTAACTAGTTTTAGCAAAATTACAATCTTCATCTTTCTCTTCTTTGTCCTTATTTGCTCCTCCTATGTTTATTAATACATGGTTTCTATTACGGCAGCATGTCACAGGTGTTACTTCTCTGATGCAGAAATAAGGTATGTGGGATGATTTGAGTTTGTGTTGATTTTCTGTAATTAAAGTCGAGGATAACCTTTCTGTTTTGAGGTTTGACTCGTTAACTTTAATGAACAGAAGTTTGGGGTAAACACTGTGTTTTTTGTAATCAGCAATCAGGTTTGTGGTAACCTTTTAAGAGCTGACGTCATCCACTGTTGTTAGCTGTACCTGTGCAGCTGGCCACTGCTGTGTGTGTGTGTGTGTGTGTGTGTGTGTGTGTGTGTTAGAGAGGCAGGCAGCAGTCTCTTTAATGAGGGTGAACTTGAAGGTTTGTACTTAGTCTTCACTTGGCCTGCTGGGAAGGTTGCTGGCATACGGGTATGTGTGTGTGTGTGTGTCTGTGTGTGTCACCATTGTTATGAGTGGGGAGACCCCTATATGCACTGCAAGACTTCTATTATTGAACACCACCTTTTTAAGGTAGTTGAGTGGAGTGTGTGTGTCTCTGTGCAAGTGTGTGTGTGTGTGTGTGTGTGTGCGCGCATTGTACCACCCCCAGGGGGCGACAGGTGCCACAGGCAACATGAAACCCTGTAGCATGACATAGTGTGAGAGACAAAGAGAGAGGGTGTGAAGTGATGGGAGAGGGAGAAAGTGAGAGTGAAAAGAAGAGAGAAAAACTGAGGAGAGAGAGGGCAGGTAAGAGAAGGAGATACTTCACATGGCCAAAAGTATGTGGACACCCAAACATTACATCCCTATATAAAATCTCATTCCGAAACCATTGGCATTAATCTGCTGCTATAACAGCCTGCACTCTCTTGGGAATACTTTCCACCAGGTGTTTCTACCTGGCTGCAGGGAAATGCTCCCATTCAGCCAAAAGAGCATTAGCGAGGACCAACACTCATGTTGGGTGATCAGGTCTGGCTCACAGTCGGCATTCCAGTTCATCCCAAAGGTGTTGGATGGGGTTGATGGGCTCTGTGCAGGCCAGTCAAGTTCTTTCACACCAAACTGGGGAAAAGCATGTCTTTGTGTGGGGCATTGTCATGTTGAAACAGGAAAGGGTCCTTCCCCAAACTGTTGACACAAAGTTGGAAGCAAACCATTGTCTAAAATATCATTCTATGCTGTAGCATTAATATTTCCTTTCATTGGAACTAAGGGGCCTAGAGTAAAGCTACCAGGGGTAGCTTGGACAGGGGTGTGAACAAACTTTTGGCCATGTAGTGTAGAAGGGTTGACAAAATGACAGATAGAGATAGAGTTTGACTCAGAGATAGTGGACGAGAGAGGAAGGGAGAGAAAGACAGGGAAGCAGAGATAGACAAATAGACAGAGATAGTTTTCACTGCTGGAATTAGGGACAGCTGGCCTGTGTGTGTGTGTGTGTGTGTGTGTGTGTGTGTGTGTGTGTGTATGTTGGCATGGTTTGATTGTATAACACTCAACTGGGTCTCCCTGTGGCTTAGAAGCTAAAGTGGTCCCACTCTCGTTCTGTCTCTCTCTCATTTCAATTCAATGAAGCTCTATCGGCATGACGTTTTGATAAAAGAACATGCTAAAGCGTAAAAACAGAGTGAAGTGCTTGGGAGATGACTGGTAGTCTACAATGTAGACAATCAGGAAAGGCCCAAAGTTTAACTAATGGAATATAATTGCAATTGAAATCACAGCATTGGTCAGAAATAATTTTATTTGCTTATTTCTCAATATGTGTAACTATGGAGAAATGCTTGATTTAATTACAGATCTTATATCTATCAATGTCCAGTTTAAAAGAGACACCGCCTCCACAGCTTAAGGTTTTGTTAAGGTCCCCATGGGTGTTGTGTAAAGAAACACCTTGTTTTACTGTAGGACCATGGCGTGTTTCCCATGGTGCTTTGCTGCAGGGAAACTCTGCTGTGGAAAGAACAGCCCTTGCATTTTTTCTGCTCCGCTTCCAGAGCTACTGGCTGCTCTCTGTTGTCTATAGAGGTGTGTGTGTGTGTGTGTGTGTGTGTGTGTGTGTGCGTGTGTGAGTTTTTGTGAATGTTTGTATAATATTTTATGGGCAAGCTTGGAGGCACTCACAGTTGTGTGTTCCCATGCATTTTAAGTGTGTGTAAATTTGTGTGTGTGTAACACTCCACATGTGGGCACTTGCAGGCATTATCAGTTGTTTGCATGTAGGTATGTGTACATGTGGGTACATTCATGTGTGTATGCGTACTTGTGTGTGCTTGTCCGTTAACCAGTGAATTGCTACTTTATAATAAGGAAGAAAACACTGACAGAGAGACATTTAAAGAGGGAAACAGATGGAAAAAGATTGAAATATAGATAAGGAAAGGAAAAATTAGGAAAAGCAAAATGAATGAAGAAGAGTTAGGACAGAAAAAGGCATTTCGAGGGTAGAGGATGAGAGACTGACAGAATAAAATACACAAGAAAGAAAAAAGTAAAAAAAAACACTGAAACACAAGGCCCAGACAAAGGGAGACAGAAATAAAACACTTTCTGGAAGACAGAAAGTAAAACGTCAGGGAGACAAAGACCGAGACAGAGCTCGGCTGGGGACGAGGATGAGACGCTTCTAGCCATATTTAATCATGAAATATTAATGCAGTAAAGATGGAATACAGGAAATTAATATTCCCCATTAACAAAGAAGAAGAGCGAGTAGGGGCTTGTAACGGCTACAAAAGACAAACGGCCTCCATTCAGCAGTTAGATTACGGGATCCAAATCACGTCACGCTCTACATCCTCCATCTTAACCTGAACTCATCTGTTCCATAAACACTACACATCCATAGCATCTTCCCCTTTTACTGTCTGTTATTTTGTTAAAGGTCATAATCCAGTAGTTTCTTATTTTTATTATCCTTACTGCTAAGTGCTCATTGCAGTGTAGTTTCAGCATGACACCTCCCTTAATAAAACAGCGGGGTCGGGACAATGACATTTTCTATGGATTCAGTTTGAATTTGGTGGTGCTGTTTTCGTTGTTACTGTTGTTAACTTCCTTACTGACCAGTTTCTCTTCCCCTGTTTACTCCAAACACTGTGAAAAAATGTATTCACCGTTTGTTTGTGTCACAGTGAACATCACATGGTGAACGCAGAAGTTGCAAGTGGGTGGGATTAAGAATAGGGATGTCATCAAAAGTGCGGATGAGATAGATGCAGCTATACAGGAGTCAAAGTAGAGAAATAAATTGGTATATTTCTTATATCAAAGTGAGAAATATTAACTGCTGCTGAGAACGGCTTTGCAACTTCAGTATCAACCAAAAATAACATCGTGGGATGGATACGTCACTTTACAGGACTGTAAAATTTGAGCACTTAACAACGTTAAAACAATGAATATTTTGTTAGCATTCAACAACATATTGTATAAATCTTATGCTGAGTTCTCATCATATTTTACAGATCATAAATATGAGCAGCAGAGTGGGAAAATAACAGGCATATAAGCCTCCTAGTTGTATTTTTGAGTAGGAGATATGAGGAATTTCTGCTCCTGCTTAGCAAAAACTGGAGATGTGTCGACAAACTTTTGGCAAAATGGCTATAAAGCCACTGTCGCTAGCTTGTTATATCTCGTATAACTTGTTAAGGACCTACTACAAATATGTAATATGGTAAAAATAGATCATTTAGGCTGCATTGATTAATGAGGGGTGACCATACTGAAAAATGAAATGTAAAGTTGTATCAACACAAAGTTTTTGAATTATTCCCATTTTGCCTACATGATTCGAACACGGCATGACAACATTAGGTCCTGGGGGGTGTCAAAGCCTTACGGGAGCTTTAGTTGTTGATGTTGTTAACACTAATCACACTATCTTGTTAAAATGATGATGTGTTCCAGTGCCTTAGGCTTTGTATCCATCTAACACTGACAGTTGACGTTTCTTTCTTCCTTGATCCCTCCTTCCCTGCCTTTCTTTCTCTCCTTCTTTTCCCTCGCTCCATCCTCATGGTGAGTGATCCTAAGGAGGATTATATATTTTCAGACTGAGAGCAATCCAGATATGATCAAGTATTTATGTAAGCCGCACTCTCACGGCTCAGATACATACAGAGCCCTCAACTCAACAGCTGTTTCATAACCAGCAGTTGCTACTATCTGTGTGTGTGTGTGTGTGTGTGTGTGTGTGTGTAAACATTTACGAGTCTGCGTTGTGTGATCGTTTATAATCAAAATTTCAAAAACATAAATTGTTTGCTAGTTCATTTTAATTTTATATTATGCGAAATTAAACATTAGAATGACTATAGATAGCAGGCTTTACATGTACATAATTCATACATCTGTGTGTGTATGTATGTGTGGCAATACATAATACATAGTGTATACATCAGTGTTAAACCAGGCGCAGGCTGGCATTGTGCTGAGGTTTGCAAATACCGTGCATTGTGTGACACACACACAAACAAAACATGTACACACACACAGAAAATACATCCCAACACTGACCTGAGGTTGGTCCACTGTGCATGCATGAATATATGAAATGAATATCAAATGCATTGATGTTTAGTATTCTCAATGTGACAGGCCCCAGTTTCAGTGACACACACACACACACACACACACACACACACACACACAACAGAGAGAGACACTGGGAGCGAGACTGAAAAAGTGAGTGTAGTGTATACACACAGATATCTTCTGTAAGTGTGCGGATACTTTTGTGATCACATTGTGTGTGTCCATGATTGTGTTTTGTGCATGCAGTATCGTGTGTACAGTCTCATACCTCTACGTGTGTGTTTGTATTATGTATGTATTAATTGTTGCATGTGTGTGGTTTCATATTGTGTCTGTACATTTATACCTGCACAATACTGTATGTGATTTAATATATAAATATGTATGTGTATTTTACAGGTCTTAAAGGTAAACTGTGGCGTTTTCTACCTCTAGGTGCTCTGTGGAGCAGTTTACTTATGAGTAGGTCCATATTTTGTGTCTGGTGCACACACACGAGGACGCACATGAAACGATACACAGTCCTGCCAATGGTTTCACACTATTCTTATGACGTACAGTTGGCGGAAACACAGCAATGCGCCAACAAAGGAAGGGAAGAAGAAGACTGCAAGCTAGTAAACATGGATGTAAACCATGCAGGACTTAAAACATTTCTTGTTTACAAGAAAACTCCACAGGGTACCTTTAAGGGTACCTGAGAACCTGACCTAAACCAGGTTTCAGGTGCAGTTCAGTTTTGATTCAGGTTTTTACTAAAATTGCAGGTCTGTGCAAACCTTTTATTGGACATGACAAGATGCAACAGTCCGATAAGATCAGCAACATATGCTCCATCTTTAGTCAAATTCACAAAAACACTATGCAGAACTATGTCAGATGCGGCATGATCATGTTGTGGATTGTTTCTGTTACTTTAAGGGCGTTGCATTTTGGAAAGCAGGGGACATACTGGCTACTAGGTTTTACTCTGTTCTATCCTGGTGCAGTCAATTTCACTACTGGCCTTTATACAGTATATGTACAGTGCAGTGTTTAAGCAGTAGGACAGTGAGACATTTTGTGTTGTGCCGGCTCTTGCTGGCTGTACTCTGCACATTGTATTTTGTTAATGAAACCGTAACAATGAGGTTAAAGTGCTGATTCCAGCTTAATTTTGAAGGTGTTTACTTCCACATTAGATGAACGGTGTAGGAATTTCTATATCGAGACTACAATTTTAGGGGACACAAAGTAAGTGGACAAGTTATTTGATGTCAGATCCTTTTGCAGACAGTGAATGTCTGAAGTCTCTGACCCACAGACTTCAGCAGACACCTGATACCTTCCATAGTGGTGCTCTACCAGGCTCACTTCCTACTTGTTTCAGGGTCTTCAGCAGGTGAAACATGGGCTGAGGTCATGTGACTGACTTGGCCGGTCAGGAGTATTCAACAGATTGGCTATTAAAAACTCCTTGTAGTTGCTTTGTGTATATTTTTAAAATCATTATCCTACAACTACATTGTCCTTAAATTGGGGGACTATGCATAAAAAGGGCAACATGTTCCAAACTAAGCCACTGTTTTTGGACTTCGGTCTGTTCGGCTGTATGTGGTTTTTGTATAACAGACGGGTCCATCTTGGGTTTAGGTTTGCTAGTCCTTTTTGTTTAAAAATCTTTATACCCGTTAAGATCTCTGGCATATATGACAGAATAGTTGTTTTATTCATGTCTTTATTTGTTTAACTATATATTTGTTTGTTTGTGTGTTAAAAATACAGCAGTTTAAAGGATACATATTCTGAACACTGTAATATATACACAAACATACTGTACAAACACTAAATACACACATGCACACATACATTTGACTCCCTTTTCAAGTCTCAATGCATGTATGTATTAAGGTTTTCTTCTTATATGTTGTGCATATACAGTATATGTATATACAGTATAAGTGTATGTGTGTGCAAGTATGTCCTTGCAAAAGTGCCGTATGTGTTGGCCCAGTGCCTCCCCCCCAGCCGGGGCCCCTCCATCTATTTCTGGCTCTGCGTCACGCCTGGGCTTTACTCCTGTGGCAAGAGGAGTGTTTCTCTAGGGCTCCCACTCTGCTATATACACACATACACATACACACACACACACATACACCTTCCGACAGACACACACACATGCCTGCCCAGTGAACAAGTGAGCACACTCAGATGTAAACACACAGAGTGACGGACGGATGGATGAATGGATGGCTGCTGACGAACTGGACATAATGGGAGTTTAAACTTTAGGGTGTGTGTGTGTGTGTGTGTGTGTGTGTGTGTGTGTGTGACACTGAGAGAGAGAGAGAGAGAGAGAAGTGTGTGTGAGAGGGTCGGCTGGTCGGTGTGTCTGTTACCGTGGCGATGGAAGGAGGGAGTGTGAACACAGAGGAATGTTTTCGGTGATAGAGAGGGAGAGCCGGCCAGGTTGGTCTATCTATCTATCTATCTATCTATCTATCTATCTATCTATCTATCTATCTATCTATCTATCTATCTATCTATCTATCTATCTATCTATCTATCTATCTATCTATCTATCTATCTATCTTTACTTATGTATGGAGTTTTTCTTTTTTCTTTGCGATGCTTTCTTTTTCTAAGTGTTTCTCTGTTATGGGAGTGCTTTCCTGTCTCTCTCTCTCTCTCTCTCTCTCTCTCTCTCTCTCTCTCTCTCTCTGTGTGTGTGTGTTATTGCGTGTGTTTGTGTCTGTTGCAACCAAGCAGGGGGGATGTCCTCGACCACTGTTGTTGTGGCAATGCAGCAGCCGTGAATGACAGCGTGTGGTAATCACGTGTGTGTGTGTGTGTGTGTGTGTGTGTGTGTGTGTGTGTGTGTTTTTGTGTGTGTGACAAGGGTAGCTGTGACAAAAGCTACTTAATCAGAAATCTGCCTTTATCTATCTATCTATCTATCTATCTATCTATCTATCTATCTATCTATCTATCTATCTATCTATCTATCTATCTATCTATCTATCTATCTATCTATCTATCTATCTATCTATCTATCTGTCATCCCTCATCCCTCATCCCCCTCTACTCTCTCTCAGGGTGCTGTTGTTAATAGACACACCACGCACACACAGCCTGTTTATACCTGGCATTAACATGCTTCTTGGGTGATCTGATCACAAGTGGACAGCTTCAAGTTCACACCTGGCATTAGAATGCGTCTCCACATGCGTCTCGAGTGACCACTTGACCACATAGTCAGCTAGCGTTAATAGGACTGCTAGCTGCATGGCTAACTGAGCTAACTAGCTAACGTGGTTACTTGAGCAACAAGTAACGCTATCTGTCCATTGGGAAACTCGGTAAATAACTGAGAGTTGAAGCAGAGCAAGACGGCATGTTTCGTGCGTACTTCATCCACGAGAATCTATTTTGCCTGTTGTTTCGCACTTTAATATGACACCATTGGTGCGTGAATGAGTACGTACTTCCACCATTGCGGCCCAGACCACCTCCGAATGTGGTCTGAGCAATTGGATCTCAATGCGTCCTCAATGCGTCTTGGGTGCATTCACACCCGTACTTAGAGCTGCCCACTTGTGATTGGATCAACCAGGACGCATGCTAATGCCAGGTGTAAACAGGGCCACATACACACATACACACACACACTGGACAGCTGACTGTCTCACACAGTGGTGTCAGTTCCCTTCATTAACTAAGGGGTGCCACCGCAACACACACACACACACACACACACACACACACACACACACACACACACACACACACACACAGGGTGTTGGTTGTCTCGAGCCTTGAGAACAGTGATTTACAAGAAAACAGGTTGAACTGTGTGTAAGTGCGTGTGTGTGTGTGTGTGTGTGTGTGTGTGTGTGTGTGTGTGTGTGTGTTTGGATTTATGTTCCATATAAACCTTGCTGCTGGGACCTCCCTTGTATAACAAGTTACTCTAGTACACAACACAAACACAGAAATACAGTCTGTCAGAGCAAAGAGGTGCTATTACAGTGACCTTGAGAGCGACTCCTTGTCGTCTTTTTTCTTTTGTTGTACTCTACGTTTACTTTTCATTTCATTCCTTCACTACTTTTTGCCTTTTCTACTTTTCAATTTTTAATCTTTCTTCCGGCCTTTTCTTCACTTTGCTTCTCCTTTCACCCCGCCAATCCTCTCCTCTCCTAATTTCTTTCCTCTTCTCATCTCCTCTATCCTCGTCTTTCATCTCATTTCTTTCCTTGTATCCTGTCGTTCTCTTTCTTTATATATTCTCCTCTCTCTGTTTGTTTCTCTCTCTGTAAAATGTGTCAGTCCTGTGAATGACATAACCTCTGACCTTTGGAAATACTTTTATTTTGAAATTTGCCTGATCCAGTTTCAGATCTTTTGTGTCTATTAATCCTTATTAATATGCTGACTTACTTTTACTTTTAAGCTATCAAAATAGGCTTTTACTTTAATACACATACCATAATAGTTCAAGTCGGTCTGGATTTTGGGACAGACAGAGAGAAAGAGACAGTGGAAAAGATGCAGCTGTCTGTTGTTTTTTTTTCCATAAAAGACTGACAGACAGTTCAGTAAATTCTGTAGATGGAAAGACGAATAAAGGGACAGATAGACACAAACATAAGATGGGCTGTGAGGCAGACAGACAGATTGGGAAGCAAGAAGACAGACAGGCAGGCAGACAGAGAGTCAAACAAAAACAGAGGCAGGCAGACAGACAAGTTGACATTCAGACGGACAGGTAAACAAATAGCAAAAGACAGACAGACAAAAAAAACAGACAGGAAGACAGGCAGACAAATGGAAAAAGACAGACAACTGTATATGAAAGCAGCCCAAAACAGCCAGACAGCTATACATGCAGGTAATAAAACAGTCAAACATTGAGACAGACTGATAAGGCTGATATACAAATAGATGTCTGACAGACAAGCGGACAGAGAGACCAATAGACTGACAAACAGACAATCAGTTCCTCCAGTCCTAGAAAGGAGCGTAGGAAGTCCTGCAGATCCGCCAAGTGTGTTAAACCATTTTTCCATTCACAAATTCTCAGACAGTGAAGTGTGCTGCTTCTGCCCTGGTATGTGCACGTGTGCTTTTGCTGTGCACGGTTGTGCGTTTTTGTGTGTGTACATGCATGCGCTGTGTGATGCTCTGGAGTCGGGTGAGTAGGCGATGTGTGTCTGAAGCCACAGTTGATCGCTTTACTTAGAGATAACACTGTTCATTTAAATGGCATTTGTTTTGTTTTTTTTGGAGATCTTGCCTCCCAGAAAGATGCTGTTATGCATCATGAAGAGCTAGCAGAGGCTCCAAATAACAGTCTAATGAAGCAAGGGGAAACTAGATTAGCACTAAGTGCTATAGCTAACAATGTACTGATGAGGGTTAAATCCAGAGAACACATTTGTTTCATGTTTCAGCCCATTTACTAGAAAAAGACTTTACATTACTGCAAACAACTTTCCAAAGAACTGTATTCTGTGGTGTCCATTTCCCAGCTTCCAGGCAGGCCCCTATTCATTTGTGTGCAGTATGAAAATCATCCTGCAGAGACAGCTAGTCCATCACAGTGAACATCACACACTATCTGCCTTTATTTTTGTGCATGTCGTTGCTGTTGCTTGGTAAAGTCTATCTGGCAGGAGAAACCCTCTGCTGCACAGGAAGTGGCATGTTGGCTATTTTGAATAAACATACAATACTGGAGACAGGGTTAGCATGCAACTTATGCAACTTTTCTTTTTGTCAAAGTACTTTTTCCAAGGTCAAGAATGAAATTTCTTTTTTTCATGGTTTTGTCTATTTTTTCTATTAATGCAATATCATAGTGCCAATGCAATTGTCCCGTTGGGACTTTACAGTAGAAGTTTGTAAACAAGCCAACAGTTTATCCAAATTATCTAAACCACTTTATTTGGAGGTCAAACTGAAAGTGAGTGCACCTGGAATATCAGTATAATCCCTCATTGCACAGGAAAACTGTGTGCACAACTACCAACAAGAAAAATAGGTCTGTGTTTAACAAGTAAGTGGGTCTGGAAGCTGTGATGGGTGTTTACAATGAAAGTTAATAATAATTTTACCGTTTGCCTTAATTTTTCCTTCCAAATACCTTTGGCTAACCTGGGGGTTTAATTACAACCTGTCTGATCTGGCTGCTTGTGTTTCTTGCTCCGTCTGACTTCTTTTAATTGCTGTTGCTGCATTAGCAGATCTTAACAACTAGCTTGGTGGTGTAAAATGTTATCATAACTGATAGTAAAGTTGGACAAAACAACCAAAATAAGACCCAAGTTGTTATAAACCAGAAGTGTTTTTTAAGGATATACAAAACGATTTAAATCTTTGTTCCTTTTTGTAATCTTTAAAGGGCAACTAACATCCCATTTCAGACTGAAAACACCCCCTTCATATATACCGAAAATATATTCAAATCCAGACTGAATCGAATGTGACGTCTCCACTATTAGGGTGTGG
Organism: Siniperca chuatsi; assembly: GCF_020085105.1. Classification (NCBI taxonomy): domain Eukaryota; kingdom Metazoa; phylum Chordata; class Actinopteri; order Centrarchiformes; family Sinipercidae; genus Siniperca; species Siniperca chuatsi. The sequence goes on from NC_058057.1 coordinate 25,261,710, forward strand.
TCTAGAGAAGAGAATTATTCGATTTCCTTTGGGAAAAAGTAGACTGCAGTTGCAATGAACAATACAGACCGAGACCAGAATAATTTGAGAGTATAATAAAGTAACAGTACATATGATATACTAACTAAAAAGGTGGATTAGGGTTTTAAGTTACTCGTAAAACTTTATTTCTGTTTGTGTCTTTTCCTTCCAATTCATTCCTTCTCTCTGACATCTATCTGTCTGTCCGTCTGTCCAACTATGCGTCTGACCTATATTTGTGCGTCTCGTGTGTGTGTGTGTGTGTGTGGTAACTCAACCACAAAACTCATGTTACCAAACACAACCCAGCTTCCTCTTAGTATCCTTAACACACACACACTCATACATGCACAAACACACATGCTCAAGCAGGACAGGTGGCTGTATCACCTTGACGCCCAGTTTTACGACACACATTCATCTCTCTCTCTCTCTCTCTCTCTCTCTCTCTCTCTCTCTCTCTGCAGGTATAAACCCCTTATACCTTCTGTGCTGCAAATGCTGCCAAGACCACACACACACACACACACACACACGCACACACACACACAGTAGGTAGTGGCAGCATATCATAGCCTCTGGTTGCCTGGCAAACAGAGCTTCATGATGGAGGGATGGTAGGAGAGAGGGATGGACAGATGGAGGCAGACAGGAAAAAAGATAAAGTAAAGAGGGATACAGGAATGGAGGGTTGTTGATCGAATGATTGAAAAGTGCAAGAAGGATAGAAGGGGAGATGTAGGTGTAGAAGGAATGATGGAACTTCAGAGGGAGGTATAAAAGTAATGGAGAGGTAATAGACTGTGAGAGAGTGACAGGAGGAGTGATGGGGTGGAGAGAGGGGTGATCCGGGAGTGACAGAAGGAGTTACAGAGGCATGGAGGGATGATGCGGAGATAGCGGAGTGGAGGAGTGAATAAAGCGAGAGAAGGTTTGAAAAAAGGGGTTATAAAGGGAGTGATAAAATACAGGGATGATGAAGTGATGGAAGGAAAAGGCAGAGGAAAGAGTAGGAAGAGTGAGAGAGGCAGAGAAAAAGTTACTATAAGGCAATGTAGGAGTGATAAGTAATTTAAGGGGGAAAACAGGGATGGAGGGATGATGGCATGACTGAGGTAGAGGTAGAGATGAAAGTGAAGTTAAATGATGAAACAAGGGTTAGAAGGAGAGAAGAAGAATGATGAGGGAGACAAAGAAAGATATTTTCTGTTGCTCATCTTTTCTTTCCACTTTTCTGCTTCTGTTTCTTTACTCTCTTTCTTGTTGTGCTTTCCCTCTCCACATCCTCCTTCTGTTCCTGTCATCTTTCTCTCATAGTCATTCCATCTGCCTCCTCCCTTGCCCTCACCTCACCATTCATCTCCTCTTCTTTTTTTTACTACTGTTCTTGTCTTCCTCTCCCGACTGCTTTCAAACCTTTCTTTCCCTCTTATTTTCCTCTTCCTTGTTCTCTTGTCATTTAATTCCTTCTGCCTTTTCCTCCTATCCTCTTTGCCCCTTCATCCATCCTCTCTTCTCTTAATTTACTGTCCTCCTCTCACCCCTCCCTTCCCCTTTCTTCTCCTTTTCTTTTGTTTTCCCATTCTCTCCTTTACTAGTTTTCTTTGTTTGTATCTATTCTATACTTTTATTCTTAATTTTTTGATCTTTTCATGCCCATGGATTGTCTGTCCTCCTCTCCTCTCCTTTCCAATAATCTCTCTTTTCTCCTCTTCCCATTATCATTCCCCGTCCTCTTTTCATCGTAATCTGAATTCATCTCTAACTGTATTGAACAGTGCAGCAACATGTTCAAAAATGCACTCCTGACTTCTCAGGAAAGGCCCAGCTGCCTCCCCTTCTCTCTCCATCAAAGCGAAAGAAAAACCATAAAGTTGCACGGCACTGTAAAGACATGGAAACTTAGAGGAGTTAACTGTTTTCTCTCAGCCAAACTTTCTCTGTCTCTCCATCTTTCTCATTCTTTTCCCAGAGGTGTAAAAGTAAGTGTGTTTGAGTGTGTGTGATTGAGGAAAGAGGTTAGTGTGTGTGTGTGTGAGGTTGGAATGTGGAGGCTCGTAAGTCACCTCTGATTTTCCACTCCCGCTGGGACACATCCCATTATCAGTTTTATATGAAACTCGGAAATTCCTCTGTGGTCTGTGTGTGTGTGTGTGTGTGTGTGTGTGTGTGTGGTGTCTGGCTCCATAATGAGCAGCTTAACAGTGGAATAAAAACTGGGCATTTTCCTTCCCCTTTCCTTCTCTTCACAGTGCAGTACTACCATAAATTCCCAAAAATTATTCTCACATTTTTCAGTCAGTCCAGCACAGAAATACAGTACTGAAATATGTCAATATTCAAGTTCAAAGTTGCTTGCTACTTAATTGAGTTGAAGATTGATATGATGGTCAATGGATGATTTTATGTTTAAAAAGAATCATTGTACGTCCCTAAGCTGATTCGAAGGAGTTGTTGTTTCGATGCAGGACTGTTGGTAACTGTTTGGTTAGTCTTCGCATTCTGGATTGTAAGATGTTAAGAAAGTTTTGGAAAATTTGCATTAGCTACTTTGGATTGCTTGTTAAATGGTAGTTGTTTGCATGGTTGCCTGGTTGGTTGATTGTTTTAATATTATATAACTGGGACACAACTGGAAAGAGCAGGGTGATGAGATGCAGGACGAGTCGATGGCTGTAAGAGACAGGTTCACTGTAGGAGAGAGGAGGAAAAAAGAGAATAGGGAAGAGATGAGAATAGCATCCAAAGTTTTCCTCACCCGCAGGCATTTTTACTTCCCAGTCTGCACTGAATGGAAAATCAACAGAGGAATATTCCACACCTCTTTGTTTCTCCTTTGCCCTCTTTTGTCTCATCTCTACCTTGATCTTTCCCTCATCTTCCAGTTTGGAAAGAAGGTAGGAAAAGAAGTTAAATTGGAGGGATGCGATTAGTGGGATTTAATCCCTTGCTTTCACAAAGTCACGTGGCTTTGAAGCTTGTTTTTTTACATTCTTTTGGCTAGCACACTGTGCAGAATATCAGGAAAAATGGGAAGGGGACTGAAGCTTTTTATCTGCCAGCCTACAGTGGTTAACACATTCCAAAATTCACTTGCTTCCTTCTTCATTTTGGCACCCGAATGTGCTACTTAGAACAGAATCAAACTCCAAATGATGGTTGGTTACCTGCCAAAACTGGGTTCAGTAGACAAGCCTACCAGTCGCAGCCACAAGTTGCCAGAGTTTGGCTGGTGGCTGGTGGTAATTTCCCACCCTGCAGCCATGTATTCCAGATGTTGTGGATTTAAATCAAACTTGTGACCTTGTTTCATGTCACATCTGCTGAGTTTTTCCTTTCATCGTTTTTTCTTCATTCTTTCCACAAACACTGCACCACTCAACAAGTACTGTATTTAAAACTATTTGAATGTGATTAATGCATTGCCTGCTATATCCATTGATTTCAAATTGGGGCGAAGAAAGTTCAGTGGACTTAAAACTGGATGGTTGTTGGTTAAAAATTCTCAATCTGGCTGAAAACACCTACTATGTATAGGGAGAGTAACTTTTTTTGAGATGCCATTGAGGAAGGCACCTCTTCTGAAACCTTGGTGCAACAGTTTAGTGGCCAACAGCACTACTGTTACAACCACTCTGAAATTCGTCTGTTGCTCTGTGTGAGCTTTTGCTGATTTATCAGAAGCTCTACGTATTTTTACCATTTGAAAGCGAGAAGTTTGTTTTTTAATTCCCAGTAGCTGACAGGAAGAAGGTTTTGTGGTTTTGGCTTTTTCTTGGAGGTGACTATGAGTAACAGGATATAAATGTTGAAGAAGCATGTGCAGTGTTCCAGGGAAAGGCGTTTGATGATTATGAGTCGTCCTTGTGAAAATGTAGTGACTCCCATTTTTGCAAACTTTTACATTGTAAGTAAACAAATCCTGTGAAAGGACCAAAACCAGATCCAACTAACAAGTAGGCCTATAATGTGTGTATCTAAAGCCTGATATATTAAAAACACATCGCTGAGCCACACTGTTGCACTGGGTGACATGTTCCTTCATCACCATGAACACACACACTGTAGTTTATTCTGACTCAGCCCCACACACACCGTCCTGCTGCCCCAAACACTCAAATGCACCATTTCCTCCCATTTGATAACATTTGCAAAAAAAAAAATAAAAGCTGTTTGGGGAAATTACTTTAAAAAAACAAAAACAAAACTACATCTCTGACCAGTTTTTAAAGATTTACGACTTCAGTAGGAACCACTGGGCTTGCCACAGACAGGCATTTTTTGGTTTTGGTCTTTTCATAGGATTCACTGATACTAAGAAAAATATAGAATAACACCGGCATTATCCTTTAAATTGAGGGGTTTTATGCTTCTTCAGTTGGTAAAATTTAAGAAGTCTTTTGTTGACCTAAAAACAAGCACTTTAACAAATCATTTCTTGAAATGCTTGAACCAGATTTTTCTTGCTGACTCTGACTGGCTTTAGATTTCTTGATTGCATGAAAGTTGCAGTAATAGTGGCAAGTAAACAGGGAGGTGGTGAAAATCTCTCCTTCACTTGGTGATCATCCCGAGAAAAACACCCACCACACATACAAAATGTAAGCAGCTTCTAGAAAAGTAATAATTCATGGACTTTCCCTTTAAAGCCTGTGGTGTCACATAACTTACATCAGCTTCATTAGACTTCCATAAGTATGTTTACCTTAACACTAATGATCTTAACCTGATTAAGGCTACTGTATAGTACCGACTACTGAAATTATATCATCCTTTCAGCGGCTGCCTTCATCCAATTATCATATTTGTGGTTATGTGATTAGGATTGTAAGTGGAACCAAGATAAGACACTTAAATCTCTGCTCAATTTTTTTTATTTTTTATTTGACATATTTTGTGTGTCAAAGGTCAATAGACAAAAAAGGAGAGGAAGAGACGATTACTACTAGTAGTGGTCGTGGTACTGGTATCATTTACACATTTGTTTTATTCGTGTCAGTCTGGAAACTTAATGAATTCCACCCCCCCCACTGAAGCAGTAGCTGTGGTATTATAATCACCAGACCTGATCAGTTTCATGTCAGGTCCTTTGAGTCATGGAACCATTCACTGGACTCAGCATAACAGGATTATGAGTAAAACATGCAGAGGAGCTGCGTTGTAGATCAAGTGTGATCATGTTGTTAGAAAAAGTCCAATAAAAAAGATTCAGCGCAGCACAGCTTCATTTTCCTCTAGTTCAGACGGATGGAAACACACAAGTCAGCCTCGCCATCTGTGTGTGTGTGTGTGTGTGTGTGTGTGTGTGTGTGTGTGTGTGTGTTTTGACAGACATGAAACAGAAAAACAGTGTCATAGTTTTTCCCTGCCTTCGTCCTGGCAGACCAGAGCAAGAGGACGACTTGGAAAAATCTGATCTCAAAACAGCCATCCCACTGTGTGTGTGCGTGTGCGTGTGTGTGCGTGTGTGTGTATGTGTGGCACATGTGACTGTCCACTTCTCTGTCACTGTGTGTTTTGATGTTTTCCATCCATTACGTTGTTAGTATGTGTATGGATGTTTGTGTGTGTTTTTGGCCTTTTCCGTCTGTGTGTGTGTGTGTGTGTGTGTGTGTGTGTGTGTGTGTGTTTGTTTCCGTTCTCTGCCACATTTTAAACCATGTGGCAAAGAGACGACAAATCACATGAATTGAAGGAACTTTCCTGCCTGTGAGATTTCTCTCTGTCTTTTTTCTCCCTCTCTCCCCTCCTCCCCCTAACTCTCACCCCTCCCTCTGTCTCTTTCTCTCACGTTGTCCCCCTTACCACTTTCTCGTCCTTCTTTCTCCCCCATATTTCTTGTTTGGTCTTGTCTCTCTCGCCCTCCCCATCTCTCTCTTTCTCCCCCCTCTGCCTCCGCTCTCTTTTCTCCCTCCCCCTCTCTCCCCATTTTCTTGCTTTCTCTCTCTTTCTGTCTCTCTTCCTTCCCCTCTGTCCCCTCTCTCTCACTCTGTTATGATGTCCTCTTTCTGTCTTTTTTTCTCCCCCTTTGCCTTGTCTCTCCCTCCTCCCCCTCTCTTTCCCATTTCTCTTGCTCTCTCGCACTCCCCACTTTTCTTGTCTCTCTTTCTCCACCTTTTGCTTCTCACTCTTGCTCTCTCTATCTCTCTTTCTCCCCCTTCTGCCTCCTTTCTCTTTACTCTTCCTTTACTCTTCTCCCTCTCTTTTTCTGTCTTTCTTTATCTCCCCTTCTCCCACACTGTTCGTCTCACTCCTGTCTTTTCTGTCTCAGGTTCTCCCCTTTTATCTCCTCTCTCTACCTCCTCCCTCACTCTCCCATTTCTCTTGCTCTCTCTCACTCCCCCCTGTGTCTCCTCCCTCTTTTCTTTTATTTTCACCCTCTCTCTCTCTCTCCCCCTCTCCCTGTCTTTATCTCCCTCCCCCTCTGCTTTCTTTCACCCTTGTCTTTCTGGCTCTCTCTTTCTCCACCTCTTCTCTCCCCCCTTTCTTTTTCTCTCTCTCTCACTATTTCTTTCCTTCTCTCTGCTCCTCCCCCGTTGCACCCCTCTTTCGCTCCTCCTCCTCCCCTTATCTTTCTCTCTCTATCTCTCATTTCTTCCTGCTGAAGAACTTTTTTAGTGTGTGTGTGTGTTTGTGTGTGTGTGTGTGTGTGTGATAGTAAATAGGTAGTGGGGGGTTTCTGCTTCACACCTCCGGTGACTACTTCCTGCACCACTTCCTGTTTATTTCCTGTTGCGATTAAATCCACAAACATGCATGCACACTATAAAACCTTGAATCGAATATACACGAATACTAAGACGTAGACATACACACACACACTGACACACAAGATTGAATGTGGTTTGAATGAAAGATGCCTGCATAGCAAAAGTTTGTACTGTCAGTGGGTTCAAGAGGTTAAATTCATGAACACACACTCATGATCATTCTCTTGTGTTTCCTTACAGGATGGCCCCGTGAGGACACTTACTGTCGGGACTCCTGCTGAAACCAAACTGAGCATGTGTAGACCAACAAGTAAGCCTCCCAGCATCCTCACCTGTCACCACACTTTCCTGAGTTCAAGATACTTTTTCTAGCTGAAATTACTCCTCAGAGGTTTTTACAGGACAGTGGACAGCGCAGCATGAGTTGTGTAACATGGGTTTTCTGGGTGTGATGAAGTGTGTGAGGTTCATAAACACCAGAGTGAAACAGAGCGGTGTGTTCGGGCCAAGAATGTTCCTAAAAAGCTCATTTTCCATCTACTTCTCAAAAGTTTTTATACAAGTAATCTGAATATATCTGAAGTTCACATGTGCAGGGTGATTCAGGGTTGTATCCTTAAAATTTGGATGGTGTCCATACAGCCTTGGAGTATTTTCCACTCAGTACATTTGAAATTTTATGTTATATCTCAAAACAACTTTAGACAAATGTTCCTTGATGAAAAAATTCTAGGTATTTCAAAAACAGAGAGGATCCTACACTGAAAAACTATTTTACTGTAAACATCTGTGCACAGTGGGATCAGAGGTACAGTGCACTGCAGGTTTATTTAAAGCTTTGGCATATTGGTTTTGAAACTAAACGACTATGAACAGTGTAGAAACTATTATCCTTTTTATACACATTCTTCCCGTATTAGGGGACAGAAAGTAGGTAAAGTCATCATTTGTGGGTGAAAGTTTAAGTTTGACAAAAAAAAACCTTAACTCAAGGTCCACTTACTAGCTTTTTACAAAGTTTTAAACCACATCTCATGGTCCTCCTCAGCGTATCAAAGCTCCATCGGCTGAAATGCAGATGAAAGTTCAGGAAAAGCTAACAAGTGCACTAGCTTGGAGTTTTTAATCCCAGATGGAGTTTTGAACTTTTGAACTCTATCCACTGGGGAAGACCATGAGATGGTTGTGGGAAAAGCTAGTAAGTGGACCTTGAGTGCTGAGTTGAGTTGAGGTAATGTGACTGTCCTGGACAGTCATCAGCGTAAAAACTCAGTGGGTGCCTTGTGTGTTTGTTTAGGACCATTGTCCTAATACATTGTCCTGAAATTGGGGGACTGTGAAAAAGAGGGCCACGAGTCCTGCAATGTTCATCTGATATGGATGTGAAAACCTTCAAATCACACCTGAGATTCAGCACTTAACCTTATAGTCACCGTTTACAAAGCCAATACAGTGGAAAACATACGGCTGTCTTAGTACTTTCTGATGGCACAGTAGGATGTGAAAGTCTTCACCAAGCAACAGGAAGTGCGGTGAGGTCAGACTGACACACACAGGAGTTTTAGGCGTTAGGCTATGCATAAATAGACCAGTTAAGATCTAATTCTAGCTTAAGTTTTTTTTTTTGTGTGAATACAACCCTCAGTTTTCAGAGTGTGTAACTGTGGTACAGACCAGCAGGTTGCTGAAGTAGTTAAACTGGACATAGAGCTCTGCTTGATCAGATGTTGCTGAACTGGTTTGACTGGTTTCTGTGATGCGTATGTTTAATTACTCAGCAGTGTGTTGCTGAACTGGCCAACTGTTTTCTGTCAGTCAAAGAGCAGCTGGTTTCTGATCTGATTTGACAGGTTTCTTAACTGTTATTTTGTTACATATTATATTGTAAAACTAGCTATCCCCGTTTCTGTAGTGTTGTAGACCTGGTTATACTGGTTTCTCTTGTACTTTGTGCATTTTTATTTACTGTAGAGTATTAACAGCTGGTTTTTGAACTGATTTGACTGGTTTCTGTGCTGTTTCCAGAGGCAAACTGCAGCATCCATGATCCAGTAAAAAATAAGTAGAATTCCTTGAATCTAAATAGTTACAACAGCAGGAGAGGACAGAATTTCAATGTGACCACAACCAGAAATGGAACTAGAAGTCAGCTGTAAACACACACACACACACACACACACACACACACACACATTCCAGGGAGCTAAATTACCATCAGTCGAAGTAGCTGGGATGATTTTGGTTTGACACAGACATTGTGGTTGGTGAACCAAAAAAGTATGTTAGAAAGCTGTAAAAGAATATGTTTTGCCCTAACACGCTTACACACACACACACACACACACACACACACACACAAACACAGACACGCTCTAATATAAACATTACTCAGAGACTACAAAGGTAGTACGAGTGGTACGAGCCAAAATACGAAAAGATATCATGAAAAAACAAATCAGTACAACACAAAATGTTGCAATGAGATGTGTTTCGAGCTCACCGGGGGAGGTCATAGTGAGGCTGTGATGATGGCTTAGTGCTTCATGATCACACACACACACACACACACACACACACACTTATACACAGAAATCACTGGCTTTCAGCAGCCTGCTGTGTGCCAAGGTTATGAAATAATTTGCGTGCACGCAGCTTTCAACACAATTCTTCTTTGCCTCCATTCAAGCCGAGACACGACTCGGAAAAGATAAAAATAGAACCTTGCTGACCTCTTCTTTCTCTCCCCCTATCTCTCTGTCATTGCCATCTTTACTCTTTCTCCCCCTCTCTGTCTCCAGTCTGATATTGATGCAGCTGTCTTGCTTGGGTAATGCTCGTGCTCCAAGACAGGCAGAGGGGTGTTCGGGGTCAAGGCTTCGAGGATTTTTACTCTCCCCAGTGGGAAATGTGGCTTTCATCAACACAATACATTCTCACAATAAACTAAATATACAGAAACATAAGATCAAATGAAACAATAGACTGAGTAGTTCAGTGATTCACCAGCAAAATGCGGTGTGAGAGTTTGTTTGGTGCAGTTTTGTTGCAAATTTGTGGTCCAGAGTGCAGAATAAACGTGACCGTCAAACAGTTTGAACTGGCTCAAATTACGGGTCACCGCAGTATTTGGACAGAGCTAAACAGCAGAATAATTCAGGGGTAAATGTACCCATGCTCGGTTTATTGACAATGAGTTAGGATCCAGTTGCCCCTGACAACCTCCAGAGGCGGTAAGAGAGGCATTCGACTGCGCTGATATCATCATGAGCACAAATCCAGTTTGTTTTTGCAGCCCCATGCACGGCAACGACATAAATGGAAATACATGTTTGCATGAGGACAGAACGAGGAAATGCACGCAAAGCAAACAGGTGGCAAACAGCTGGGATAGTAACTTTAAACCAGCTTATTGAATATATTAACTCGTAAAAAAAAACAGCGGATTGTTGTGGATGGAGGACAAGCAAGCGTCTGCTGTCAATTAAGGTCGGAGCGAATCTGATAGCAATGACAACAACTATATAAAAGTACTCTCTTCTCAGCTGTAGATGCTGTCTAAGACAACTTTTTGAAGAGTAAGAAAAACAACACATGTATCCTGTTTTCTTGAAGGCTCACGGTCTTTTTAAAGGATGTAAATATGAGCAAGTTAAGTGCCAATTTATGAGACAGAACATTATAATTTCAACATGGACACAGGAGATGTGTGCCAATGTCAGGTTAAAAAATGAACATAATTAGGCCGTGTCCAGAAATCCTGTATTGTAATAAATGTAATCTGGCTAAATTCTACCTTGACACATACAGACAGGTAAGGAAATAAATTAGTAGAGAAACATCACAAATACAGATGCTTCCAAACAGGGCACAAGGAGTCACAGAGTGATATGAGGATTATGAAAATGATGTGAGTCATGCTGTATGCCATGGCCTTTACGGTCACCAGATCTCAACCCAATTGAACACCTGTGGGAGACTTTGGAGTGACAGCGCTCTCAGCGACCATCATCAAAACACCAAATGAATGAATATCTTCTGGAAAATGGTGCTCATCCCTCCAGTAGAGAATCTATGATGAGGAGCATTGAAGCTATCCTGCAGGCTTGTGATGGCACAGCTTACCATTAATGGTTCATTTTCACTCCCATCGCTCTCTTAGCATTGTGTTCGGCGAAGCAGGCAGCTGTTTTTAGTGAAAAAGCCCTAAAACCTCACTGTACACTACCTGCTCAACACCAAACAGCAGACAGACACAGTTAGAGAATATTATCATATCAACTTAAACTTATTTCTGCTGTCCCCAAGTGGCCAAAAGAAAATCAGTTATAGCAAGTTTAAGTAAAGGATCAGAGTATTTACCATCTTGTGCATAATACTGAAATTGAAAACCATTAAATAAAAAGTTGCCAATGTCGTATACCAACGTTATTGCGTGTACGAAAACGAGCAAGCTGTTTCCTGTCCTGTCTCAATCAGGCTGGGTTAGTTTCTTTGCGGTTTTTGCAGCTGTAAAACAGGTCACGATGTTGCTTGAATGTTTCAACTGATTTCAGCTGTTAGCCTGCGTTTTGTGCCGTTTCATTATGACGTAGAAATGCTGTTGTTGTTGAACTGGTAAGCCTAGTTTCTTGAAAGAGACTGCAGACAAGTGTGGGATGCTTTAATTTGACTATTTCTCACTGTAACACCTCGTTTTATTTTAGATAATATTTTGCCTTTATTTGGATGGTGACAGCTGCAGAGAAAGACAGGAAAGGCAGGAGAGGGAGAGAGAGGATGACATGCAGCAAAGGGCCACAGGACGGAATCGAACCCAGGCCGCTGCGGTAAGGACTTAATGGTACGTACTCTACCTGGTGCGCTACCGGGTGCCTCAGTGTAACACCTCATTGAATCAGCTGTAACCTTCAACGTTTTGCTGAATGTGCAGTAGCAAGGAATGAGTAATGGGCGAGGGTCAGTACTGTACAGCAGCCTTGTTACTCAATTAATCTTCATCAGAGGTATATAAATAAAGTATTGTAATGATGCTTGCACACACACACTAGAGTATGTAAAGGGAAATTGTGTAAGATGTCCAGTAATGCAGCCACATTTCATGATAATACATCTGGTTTACAGCAAAGCAGACAGCACGGCAACCCAGTGGTTGGCCAATCAGGGATTATGCAATTGACCTACTTCCTTATTCGGAAGTTTTCGTATAGAGAATCCTACAGTTTGTTTGTGTTCAGTGTTGAACACGTCAGTGCTTTGGATCCCAAACTGTATTGGTGTTGAGGACCTTTCGGAGTTCTTCAGGAGGAGCCATTATCAAAAATTCAGGTCAGGACTTTCTAAAAATAAGTCTGTTTAGGATGATGAACTTTGACCCTAAAAAAGAACCTGGACTTTCCGTTTTCAAGTTATTTTACTGATTCATTGCTTGAAAGAATTATTCAGTATTTCACAAAAAATGCAACATGGTAATAACTTCATATAATTAAAATACAACTTTCAGTTTGTGAATCATCTTGAGACCAACTGGGAATCTGTCCAGGGTTTTGATGTGCCTCCTACTATTGCACACTGGTTAAAACAGAAAATGAATGAAGAAATGAATGGGCAGCTGACCCAGAATCACAGTACAGGGTCATGATCCCCATATTGAGAGCCTGAACTCTAGAGGTCTGCATGGTTTCTGCATCAACATGTAATAATAATAGTTTTATACCACTAATATCACTTTAGCTTGGGGTTTGCACAACGGCAAAAAAGTTTTTTAAGAAAACGTTTCACTTTTTCCATTAGGTAATGGACAAATCTGTAAATGCAGAATGTATTTCTTCTCTTGAGCTGCACAGCATGCAAAAATGTGAGTGTGTGTTCTTGTATTTCTATCTTTGGGAGGACTCATCAATTTTAAACCTCGTGAGGAAATATTTTCTGGTCCTCACCTCCACAAAGGACTGTTCGAAGACTTGGTGTAAGGGTTAAGTTTGATTTAGGATTAGGTTAAAGTTAGGGTAAAGGTTGAGGTTAGGTATGTCAGTGAGGGTCCTCACAATAATAGAAGTACACATTTAAAAGACTATACAGCTGTGAAAGACTGCATTCCTTTATTTTTGTCCTGTGTTGCCCGGTTAGCATGTTTTTATTTTGAAATCTGAGATTCGTTAAAAGTAGAGGAAAGTAGAATTAAGCCCTTAGTTATTTTTTAAGTTTTTGTTTGCCTTTCTTTCTTTGTTTCATCTCTGTGTCTCTCTCTCTCCCTCTCCCTCTATTCAGTTAAATTCAAACATCCATCATTGGCACGATTGTCACTACTGTGTTGCCAAAGCAATAAAATACATAACAATCTGGAACTCGTGTGTGTGTGTGTGTGTGTGTGTGTGTTGATGTATTTCCCATCAGTCCTGGTCATCCTTACCCAACCCTTTCCCAGAATCCACCCTGACTCACTTGAAACAAAGTACGAGTCAGCTGTTTGACTTAAAAACTTATGAAGACAAAAGAAAACTATTCAGCTATTTTAAAATGAACATGATGTACTATAATGTACGGTCACAGCTGGTCACACCTGTCGAGGAATTTGTAACCTGCAGAACTGGAAAGACTTTTTGTTTTTATACGTACATTTGTTTGGAATTGAAAAGGCAAAGAGAATCAGCTTTCCTCAGCGGAATAAATGATCATGGTTTAGTGATCCTGCCACTAAGAGGTTAAAAAAGACAGGCTTGATGCCACCTGTTATAGGAAGCAGCTGGTAGTATCCCCGACCATTATGATTAGTGGTTGTTGGTCAGTTCCTTCGATATGTTTACAGAGGAACCACATCAGTCGCATGTGTGAAAAAATCCCAAATGATTCCCATGCAATTACCATGTGGGCCACTCGATATGTGATGATACTGTCGATCACATGGTTCTGATACATTTCCGCTAGCTGTCCGTTCAGTGTGTGCGCTGAAAAAAACTCTGGTGTTTGTACACAGCCCTGGCTCTGTAAATGGGAAATAAACACAACACTATTTCAGCTATTCCAGCCATGATCTGTGTGTCAGGTAAGGTTAAACGACTTGCCCACGGACACTCAGCTTACTTTCCAGTTTGCCGAGATATGCTGTTGTTGTGATATTAGCTATAGCAGCAGGAGAGTTGTGAGTATCGCTGTCCTCGTCCTCTCTGCTGTTAGTTACAGCAGCAACTGTAGGGACAGTTTGCTAACCCATAACCTAGCTAAAGTTAGTTCCATTACTTTCTGTGTTGTTGTTTGCTCTATATCATGGTATTTGTCATGGTATTGGATTTCTCCAGAATCACATACCCCACCTTTAACATGTGAGCCAGAATCACATGAGAGATTGCTTTATGGTTTGTGGTTATTGTTGACCTCTTTCAGCTGTCAGTGAGTGTCTTTACATGCATCTTGATGAATCTTATCCTGGATTTGATCATAACCGAGATATGACGTTTACATGGAACAGAGAGGAACCCGGTTATTCATCTCCCTGTACATGAGTCTAATATAATCCAAGGTTCAGGGTTCAGGGGTCTGGGTGGCTGTGGCAGCTGTTGTCCACAAATCACAGGGTTGGCGGTTCGATCCCCAGCTCCTCCTGTCCTTGGGCAAGACATTGAACCCCAAATTGCTCCCGATGGTCAGACCAGCACCTTGCAGGGTAGCTTGCTGCCGTGGGTGGGTGTGAATGAGTGAATGAAAAATTCTAAAGTGCTTTGGATAAAAGCGCTGTATAAATGCAGTCCATGCTTTCACTGTCATTTCATCGTGTATGTCATCATTAAATTGTTTATTATCATATTTTTGTTTTACTGACTAACTACAATGTGACTCTATCTGCGAACATCAGAAGCCTAAAAAATGTGTTTACATGCCACAGTATCCCCGTTTCTATTGCACTACTCCAGATGGCAAACTCCAAGGCAAGAGTATGACAATTCTTCCTTGACTACTTTTTTTAAAGACAACAAATGATCAAACAGGGTAGATTGTCATTCCAAGGTCTGGGTGAATACTGGTATCTGATAAGATGAATGTTGTGTGTTGAAACCCTTTTAAAGCACACATAGTTTGACTCAACGTGAGTCACACTTTTACTTTCATATGTTGACCATAAAGTTGCCCAACAACCAGTATAGCCAAAGCAACAAAATGTCCACCTTACCTGCTGTACCTGAGTTTGCAGTGTTCCCTGGTCTCTATTTGGTATCATTTTGAAACCTAAGATCTTTTAAATGCAACATTTGTATGTAACAAATGTAACACAGCTGTCATGTGACAACAGCATGGCCTTTTTGGTGCTAAGTTGTGTTAACAATATAAACAGAAATGTCTGTCATATATGAGGCAGGTAAACATTGATTAATGTAATATACATCCTCGTGTACATAGTCTGTGTGTGTGTGTGTGTGTGTGTGTGTGATTCTGTGTGTGTACGTTGCTTAATGGACCCGCGCGCACACTTTGACATTGTCGCCGGGGTATGACGACTACAGGTGTCGAGAGCAGGCTCCTCATCGCCATTGAGACGTTTAGCTGTTCACGCTTCAGCTTCTCTGAAAGCAGCCTAGGTGTCATGCTGTGTCCTTTCACGCCCTCAAAACACACACAGACACAGACACACTACAAACACAGGTGCATCACACACCTTCATGTGCACTGCGTGAACACATACAAACACTAATAACATATTTGAATTTCACAAGATGTTATTTCAACCACGTCTCTTGAATGAGCAGTGTTAACATTGTATGTAAAATGAAGATGAGGCACGATGGACGTTTTCCTGAGGGTGTTTCTTTGCACATCCACTTTCCACCCACACAGGTGTGTTCACTTAGTTTATCTGATTATACCGCTTCTCTAGACTACGAATGTGCTTATGTAGCAGCAGTTTTTGACATTATTTGCATAGTATTTAACTCAAGATGAGTTTGGCAGCATTTTCTGTAATGTTTACTAAGCAGTATTTCCCATTCATATTTACATGTGAAGCCGGGTTTGGCAGTATTTTGGTATTTTCTAGCTGAAGATGAGTTTAACAGTGTTTTCTGTAATATTTACAGTCTGAAGCTCATGTGAACACTGTGCTCCTATTTATCTCTTCTCCCTGACTGACTGACTGACTTAAATGCAGCGTTACACTCTATTCCTGATTGTAGGGGCTCACTACAAACTCTTTGGGGACTCAAATACCCAGAATGCCATGGATGTGACAGTGACAGAGTAAAGTAAACTAGCTGTGAGATTGCATCAGATGGATGGATTGGTTTTAGGAGTGAATGACAGAACGAGGTAGGAGAGAGGAAGAGTGTCATCCCTCCATCTGGTGTCAAGAGGTCATCATCAGACTCCACCCACGCCTTCTGGAACGTGTGTGTGTGTGTGTGTTTCACAGCATGTGTTTCCCATCTGGTTCCACCCAGTCCCTCAACACTGAGTTCATCCTGACCTCTTTCCCTCGTCTTTCTTTCTTTCCTTCTTTCGTTCATTCTTTTATTGTTTCTTTCTTTCTTTAGCAGCTAAAGTACATCTCTCTCTCTCTCTCTCTCTCCCTCCCACTTATTCCCAGAGTCTCTCAGCCTTCATCTCTCTCTCCCAACTCCTCTCCTCCATCCTTCCATACCTCCTTTACTTTCATCAGTGTAACACGACCTCATACTTGACTCAGTGTGTGTTTGTGTGTGTTTGACACGTGATGTCATCACCCCTACTTTTCGCAGCTAGATGCCACATACATGTCGTCATCCTCCATCTCTCTCATTTGTTGTCATATTGCATGGCTAAAGATAACCATCAACATGTAATTTAATCTAATTATAAGTCTTAAATTCCTATTTGTCTTACAGTAAAGGGTAAATCCATGAATGGAGGTGAGATCATTTTGTTTCCATGCCGTGCCACTTGCACCATGAGATTCTTTGAATCGCGTGCCAATTTACACACAGTGTGTTTCATTTTCTTGATACGCATGTAGCAATCTGCCTGTATCTTCCTTTTTTAACATCCTCAAACTTGTTGCCAGAGGATTCTTGAAACAAGTGAACAGAATTGGAAACAAGTGGTATTACCTCACTCTGTTGGCAGAGGGTTTTCACTCGCCTGAAGGAAGAAACAACGATTCAAGACTGAGATCTGAACTAAATTGCTGCACCAAATCATTGAGATTTGTGTTTTGTAAACTTCCCAACTTCCCTGTTGCCCGATGAGAACATAAATCATCCAAATTAGATTAAAGCTGTGATACTTCAGCATACACTGTGCTGCGTGATACAAGGCTTCCTTTCATATGCTAACACTTTAGCATATGCTGCATGAGTGACAGTAAGTGTCCAATATTCTGTCTTTAAAGGGAGAGGGAGAACTTTCAGCAGCTCCAACTATAAATGTCTGCATTACATAAAGGAAAATGTGAGGGGTTTTTTTACACACTACCCTTAAGTAATCCCTGAGATCTCTCTCCCTTAGGGAAAGCAAGCTGAGTGGTCAAATGAATCAGACAGGATTTTAACAAACTCCCAGCCAGCCATACTTATTTGAAAGAAGTAGCTTTATTTGCCATACTATCCCTTGTAAACAGCCTTTTGATTTCTCAGGACGTGTATGTGTGTGACCACACTGATTTCTAAGCAGCATGTGATTATATTGGATATTTTGGGTGTGCTCACTTTGTTTAATTTCCAAATATGGTAAGTGGCTAGATTAATTAAGCTCAGGATTTGTTTACATCCTGTGTTATCGCCTGACCGCTCATGTTGCTTATCCTACTGGACTGTGTCCTATCGATCGCAGAGCTGTTTTAAAGTCTTTTAGGGACAATTCCACGTCAAGTCTCAATCACTTGAGACAAGTTCAAGTCAAGTTACAAGTCTACATATACAAACTAAAGATGCAAGTTTTTAAGGTCTCGTGCTGAACATTACATGACATGTGAACATTTTCCTTTCAAAGCTTCAAGTTTCCTTCAAGCTTCAAGTTTCCTTTCAAGTTCAAGTCCACGTTTGTGTGACTGGAGTCCAAGTCTCAAGTCTGCAGATCTTAGCTATTCATTTGGTGAATAAAACGTTCTCATAAGATTTGGATCTTGACAAACCATGTTTGTATTTATGTGTGGGGGGAAACGAAATGCTAATGTTATGAAAATATCTGTCTGTGAGCCAACAGTGAGGTGACATTGGCCTTAATGGCACTCAACGTTAATTTAGAGACATTTGTCGGCACTCATTTAGGGCCAGCCGGTGGGTGACATCCACATCTTTACAGTGAGGGAGGAGAGAGGCGTGTTGTGACCCTTTGGGCTTTCCATATCTTTACAACTTCCGAGGTCGGAAGTTGGACCTTACGAGGAGCACTTGAAGGCAGCATCAGTCTTCTCATGTACTCCCTCAGTGTCTGCTGTCTCCCTGAGCGCTATCATTCTTCCCATTCAGCTTCCTGCCCTATAAATATTTGAGCAGCCCCATTAGGGAGTGAGGTAATCTTAACACACACACTCACGAAGTCTGCCATTAAGGCGTAGTAGTGCCTAATAGTCTTGTCGGCGCGTTAGGCCCCGGAGCTAACGGGCTAATTAAGAGCGAAACAGGTTTAACGAGTTTAGACTGTTCATTAAGGCAGAAACCTGATTAATTAACAGTCGAGGGGGAGAGTTCATTAACAAGTCGCGTGATTAATTAAAACTACAGACGACAGAAAGTGTAACTTAAACGGGGGAAAAGGTGAGGAATGATTATGACCACAGAAAGGAGGGGAAGAAAGAGAGAGAAAGAAGGGGATAGAAAAGATAAGAAGGAAGACAAGATGAGGAAGAAAAGGTGAGGTTGAGACAGAGATGCACTTCCTCCTACAATGTACAACATTCAGTAAAATAAGGAACGTTTACTTTAACAAGTTTAACTCTGTAATCTCTGTCAACCTCTCAAAGTTAAAAATACTCCCAGGAGAAGCAGACAGGGCAGAACTTATATATATATCAACATGCCGTAACCTGAGGGACAGTGAATGACCTACCCACGCACACACACATTCATTAAAAAAAGTTGCAATGTTTATGTAGTTTTCACTTACTTGTATTTGTATTTTTAACTGCAAGTCAATATTTATTATTATTATTACTATATCATCTTACTTCTCTGTATATATTCTATTAGCACATTTGTCGTATTTATGTTTTTATGTCACACATGCTTTGGCAATGTTAATATCTGTTTCCCATGCCAATAAAACCCAATTAAATTGAATTGAAATGGATTGAAAAGAAGGAATAGAAACAGGAGAGGGATGGGTGGACGAGAGAGGGAGAGAGGTACAGAATTTGAAAGAGTGGAAAAGGGAAAGAGGAAAAAGAGACAAAGATGGAGAGAAAGATGGAGACAAGAAGAGTAATATGAAGGAATGTGAAAAGGAATAGGATAAAGGAAGAAAAGACAGTGAGAGAGAGGGATGGGTGGAGAAAGCTTAACAGGTGAGACAGATTTAAAGAGATGGGGAGGGAAATGAGAGAGAATCAAAAGGAGAAAGTGAAGAAGAAAAAAGCGACAGGGAATGAAAGAGAAGATGGAAACTGTTCCAACAATGGTGGAGTTTGGTGAGAGACATAGAGAAAGAGAGAGAGTGAGAGAGAGAGAGGTGGCGGAGGTCAAAAAGACATCAAGACGTTAAAACAAAGAGAAATTGTGGAGAGAAAAACAAAGGCTTAATACAACAACCCCCCTCTCTCTCTTTCTCTCTCTCTCACACACACTCTCTTTCTCTCTCTCACACACACACACACACACACTTTGTTGAATGTTGGCTCTTTGTGTTTGGTGGTGCAGAGGCCGAGTCGTGTGATTGCTCCCCTCACTGGATATCTGAGGTCAGAGGAATTTAACCTCGAGAAGAAACAAAACACTCAACAGCGAGCTGGAAAAGGGAAAAAAGCGTAAATATGTCAAAAAAAAGCTCTTCCTACTTATATTTAATTCAGTTAGACAGTACTTCATACTTTGGACGTTTATTTATTTAGTAATTTATTTTTTGCGGTATTTTTTCCTATGATATTCTATTTGCTCAACAACTCCTCTCGTTATTTATAGTTTTATGTATTTCTTTTTCTTTTTTTTATGAATATATGGGAGATGTATTATGTCAGATGCATTAAATGTGCAAAATGCTTTAAAAAGTTTTTCCCTGAAGGGTTTTGTGATGTTTCATGTTTAGTAAACCTTCTGAGTGGCAAAGTCAAGTTGAAGGGGGCTATGGAAGTGCTGTGGAAGGACAAATCAAACGCACCTTTGTAGTAAATGCAGTGAGGGGTCCACTTGTACATGTCGGTTAGGAGAAAAGGGACAGTAGGAGGAAAAAGACAGAGAAAAGTAAAGAAAGACGGGGATGAGAGAGGAGACAAGAGAGGATGCGAGGTGAGAAGGAAGAGAGGAAGAAACGAAAGGAGGGAAGGTAAGGGAGGAGGGAGAGACAAAAGCAGAGAGGATCAGGGGAGGAGTGCAGGCTGTGAAGGAGGAGCAGGTGCTGCTGACAGCGCCTTCATCTGTTCCTATGGTTTCCTCACCCTGTGTGTGTGTGTGTGTGTGTGTGTGTGTGTGTGTGTGTGTGTGTGTCCTCACAGACAGACAGAGAAACAAAACAGTAGTAAAGACGGCAGGAGTAAATGGGAACAGTGTCACATTGAGTGAATGTGTGTGCGTGTTGTGCAAGTTCACAAGTTCTGCCTCATATATGTTGGCTGTTCTCATTCACTGTCGTAGTTATACCCACGAAAAGTAATGCACTATAATTCGTACGAGGCAGTTACATTTATCATTAGGATGCGACCTCTAGTGGCCTCAGTAATTATGACGGGATCAAAGGAGGAAGTAAGATGAGGAAGTATAAAGAGCGTCGAAGTCCATGTAGTGAGGTGGACGGGGTGGATGGATGGCTCAAACACAGGACTTTGACCCGGGAGACTGGGGTTTGTGGCTCACGTGAAACCAAAAGGCAACGTTGATTTACTTCACGTGACTTACGTGTTTACGTCACGTAACTTACTGTGAGTTACTAGTTTTGGTGCCTAAACCTAGTCAAAGTACGACCGTTTCACAACATTAACCATGTGTTTATTGTTACCATGACGACGAAGGTCCGGTACGCCTGTTGCTGGTTGCTGGACATTCGTAAGATTATGCAGGAAAAATGGTGCATTACTTTTCATAAGATATCTACGAACCGTTGTATGAGGATACGTTGCATTGAGCGAATGTTTGTGTGTTGTGCAGCTTCACCTGTGTGTGTTTCTGAGTGAAGCTGTGAGTGGACATCTGTTTGCCCCTGTGTGTAACATAAAGTTAGCATTTATCGATGAGTATTGTTTTTGATATTATGACGCGAAATTGTTTTGAAGTAGAAGTAAAATTTCACTTTGACTTTAAAGCTTGATTTATACTGGTGTGTTAGCTACGATACAGCAAATGTGCTGTTTGATTTGATTTGATTTCCCCCCCTTTATGAAAGCAGAAACATTATTAATTGGTGTCATTTAAAGATACAGATGCTTTTTTTGTCTGCATATATTTTACATTTCCTTCAGTTACTTGCAACACTGGCATTACTGTATATACAACAAGGTCTCATACCTAAATGATAAACTTTGTTTGCTTGTGAGTGCCTTTCAAAACAATCCATGTGACCACTCCAAAGATCGCATATGTTTTCTGATATAAGACCTCTGTTAAACTCATATGTTAAGGTCTGGTTGAGTTTAGGCAACAAAAGAAAGAAAGAAAGATCACGGTCATGGTTAAAAGAGGATTTGTGGTGATAGAATAATGTTACGCTACTTCTGCCTTTGCTTCTGAGAGAGAATAGTCATTATTCGCCACTGCAAAAGGTTGCTTAAAACCTAAACATACGTTGTTTCTTGAGCTTAAACAAGCAACCAGTCACTTATCAGGTTTTCTAATTGCAACAGGATTTTTTTTCATGTTTTCATTATTTTTAAAATACAAACCATAGTATCTTAATACTTAACAAGGCTGAGCGCAAGAGTTAATGGAGATCAGTGTCTGTGACTCTGCTGACTGTCTGCAGCAGCAGGAAGAATGAATCTTTAATCAGTTTGAGCTCTTGTGAAGTAAAACACGTATCGATGCGATCTGAATGAATTGTTTTGTTTTCTGTTTCCTGGAAGCTGAAATGCACCTGACCCCTCTCTCTCTCTCTCTCTCTCTCTCTCTCCCTCTTTGTTTCATCCACTGTGAGCCTTATTGTTCTTTCCAGCTTTGTGCAATCTCTCTCCTTCTACTCTTCCTCTCCCTCCATCACATTCTAAATCTCATTCAGCCTGCCCTCTGTTTCTTCTCTCTCTCTCCCTCTGTTTCTTCATCTTATTTATTTAGCGGAAAAAAATCTATGCGATCTGAATGAAACGCTAAAAGCTGCAGCATTAAAATCTGTCCGCTCCTGCCTGGTGTGCTGTGACATCACTGTACTGACTGTGTCCACAGAGACAAGGTGTCAGGACCCCCCATGTGGGATATTTAGCAGCACTCGGGTGTCATGTACCGGTAGGGTCTTGTCAGCAGCACACACACTCCCATATACCGTGCTGTACACATATACACACTCAGGCATGCATGATACACTCACAAGCTGATTGGAGACTTAAGTGTAGATTGGATAAGTCTTTGAGACATGTTCAGCTAATGGCCGGAGTTGAAACTGAGTCCTTTTTTGTCCAGTTACTAAACATTACAGTATGTGGCCAAAACTATGTGGACACCCCTGTCTGCATACCTTTGGTCTGGGGCTGTTTTTCCTGTTTTGGGCCCCGTAGTTCCAATGTAGGGAAATATTAATCCTACAGCATACATTATTTTATATAATAGTGTTTTTCCAACAATCCTTTTTTAACATGACAATGCCCTCATGCACAAAGCCAGGTCCATGAAGAAATAGTTTTAGTTTGGTGAGGATGACTGGCCTGCACTGAGCCCTGATCTCGACCCCTGACCCTGTGAGCCGGGCCTTATCACCCAACATCAGTGTTGGACGTCACTAATGCTCTCGTGTCTGAATGGGAGCAAATCCCTGCAGCCATGCTCCGAAATCTGGTGGAAAGACTGAAACCAAAGACTGGAGGCTCTCATAGCAGCAGATTAAAGTCAGTGGTTCAGGACTGAGATGTTCAACAATTATACATGTATATGGGTGTAATGTTTGGGCCTCCACATACGTTTGGCCGCGTTTTCTGTCATTTTCTTTCTTTTCATTGACTATTTTTCTTCTCTATAGGCTCTGGCAACATGTATTTTGCTTGTTATGCCAAAAGTTAAAAAGAAAAAGAAATTGCAAGAGAGAGAAAGGAAGAGAGATGCAAATCAGTAGCAAAACTGCAGCAGGAAATGGAACAGGAACATTTTTCATATGCAGGTGTATGGTACAAGTTACAGTAACACACACACTCACACACTGTACACACAGGCAACAATCTGAGGTTTCTTCTTGTATATTTTTGGGAAGAATTTCAGGCAAAAATCGAGTGAAATTAGCTGTTTCTTATTCGTCTAGTTTTCTCACTGAGCCATCTGTGCTACTGAGAGTTCAGGCTTTTTAATTCTATAAGATGTTAGTCATCCTGCTAAACACACACACACACACTCAGACCACACACCTCCTACCTACCTGCTGCTCTGCGGATGTGAGGGGACAGAGATTAGCTCTGTGCGTGGGTGGACAGTCAGCACTGGTGTGTGTGCGCGTGTGTGTGTGTGTGTGTGTGTGTGTGTGAGTAACGGGTGTTAGGGACAGTAGTCATTCAACCACCCGCCCCCATTGTGTCAAGAATAAACTGCAGTGCACTCACACACACATGCACACACAGTACATACCTTTTGCTGCTTATAAATAAAGAGCCAGGACAGACAAAGATGGTACAAACAGGCTCAGAAATTGCCAGCAGCCATCATCCAAATGTTGGTACACATTCTGGCAGAGTCTTGGAAGGTTTTTCTACCCCGCCAATTTTGCAGCTAACCAACCGTCATTTGGTCCTTCTGGAGTTGTATTCTTCTGTAAACATCAAGTTAACTGGCAAAATAGGGCGGCTGGCAGTTGCATCCTGTGCTGTAAGAGTGACAGTGACGGCTGCTGTCTTCTTGGAAAACTAATCTCTCAACATTTTAGAATATCATTTTTAATTTCCTTTTCTTTTCACTTTCGTCTTTTTATATCCACTCGTTATTGAACATGTACATACAGAAGAATTAGAAAGTTGAGTTATGAATTTGTACACTACTTTTGTATATTTAAATAGTTTTCTCATCATCATCCAAGAAATTGTTACTTACACTGAAACCTCGCAAGAAAAAAATCACATTCATCCCTCAAGAAGGGACCATTATCTCACCTTTAAGGTAAAAAGAAAGTATCAAGAGCAGGGAGAATTTCTCCTGTTGATACTGGTGCTGCGTAATCGCTTCAAGATTTATTTTATGTCATGATGCCAGTGAGACACATTGGTAAAAATGCTGGAATCTCACATCAAAAAGGCCGGTTATGATTAAACACACAAGTTGGATCATTCACACTTTTCTTTTCAGAGTTTTTTTTTTTTTTTTGGATACGAAATGGATGGACAGTGTTTCGAATCAAGTTGGTGCATAATCATAATGGACCTAACATAAGGTCGTATTTATCTACAACACCCAACATTTTGCTATAGTATTGTTTAGTAGAAATGTTTGTTTTTCTGGCATTTTGGCCTTTATTTGAAAAGGGCAATAGAGAGATGACAGAAAATGAGAGGAGAGAGAGGAGGGATGATATGCAACAAAGGTCCCGAGCTGGACTCAGACTGGTGATGTTGCGTGCTGCATGGTTAGAGCCACAGGGACGCCCTACACCCTGCCAGCACTTTCACATAGTGAGTAAACATACAGAAAAAAATCTCCGACATGACATGTGAGTCGAGCGTTTTCATATTAGTGATACATAATGTTACGGTGTGTTTCTCGTCATTCACCTGACGACCGTACACCCGAAACGGAAATCTACTTATGTGGGATTTTGTGTCACAAACGTGCGTTAAATTTACAGCTCAAATCTGCAGCTGGAGGTTGTTAACAGCCGAAATCTGAATGTACAGTAGATTACTGTAATTGGCAGTTGCTAAATTGGTGACACCTCACAGTCTTTTCAAGTTAAGTAGGATCTTAACCTCAATCTTTTGTCACACCCATGTGTTTTCATTATAGTTTTCAATAGATAATCCTAAAATAGTTTTGACACTGCAGAGGCATATGAATGAATTAATTAATTAATTAAATGTTTAAAATGACATTACGTTCAGAATGCCTTGCAAAAAGACCAAGATAAGTGAAAGTATAGGCTGCAACTCGGGGTGATACCCGTTCAGTTTTTCTTTTCTAGGACTGCAATAGCCTTCACAGGATTACATTTTTCAACTATAAAATCATGCTCATGCTGTTTTTTCTATATAATTTGCTTTTGTAAAATTCTTATTCTTTAGGTGTTGCTTCCATAGTTAATTCAGTGCTTTATTACCCTCCACAATGGGCAACTTCCAGTGCCCAGCAGCAGAAAACTGGTTATACTGGGCTATACTCTGTCAGCCTTCCCTCGATAAATACAGCTAACAAAAGCTCTAATTGTATCCTATTTGGTTTGTGAAGTCTGGAAGTGAAAGTTTTGGTAATTATCCGCCCTACATAGTATGAGTTCTATTATAGGTGTTGTTGTGAGGCTCAGATTGCAAATTTCTGACGCAACGGTGTGAAAAACGGCCTCCAGGACGACTTGGTTCCTGAGAGAAAAACTAACTCAGCATTATAGTGCAGCTAAAGCTGCCTGCAGGGCTTTTTAACGCTGGGGAGGTGAGGAGAGGAGAGGAGAAGAAATTAATTTGGAAAAGTGCAGAAAATAAGGTTTGGATAGGGAAAAACATGAATGAAAAGAAGAATGAAAAAGAAAGCACAAAGAGAACAAAGATGAGTAGACAAAGCAGCGAGAGGAGACAGAAGAAGGAAGGAAGAGAGTAGGAAAGGAGAGGAAACAAGGAGAGGAGAGAAGAGGATATTGAAGAAAAAACAGGGGAGGTGAGTGGGGAAGAGGCAGATGCAGATGACAGAAAACAGCTTACATAAGTGTGAGCATCATGCCTGCGCACACACACACACACACACACACACACAAACACACACACTCGTATACACCAGGAATAGTCCTGTGCCCTGAATTTGACTCAAACTTTTTAAAGAGCTGCTGTGGGCTGGAAGCTCCCACTCTGAGTGTTGATGCATCATTCATTCAACTCAAAGACTCCAGAATCTCTAAAGGTTTGTTGCATAAAACACATAACTTCTACAACGGCTGCCACACTGTGCACAATGCTAATTCAAGATGAATGCATGAAGAAGGGCTACTATAATGGCTGCTAGTGTGCAGAGGTTTGCGTCACAGACGTCTCTACGGCGACAGCTGGAGGCATTGTGGTTAAATATATATCAGCCAGGAAAGAGGAGAGATTGTTGTGGTTTGGCTGTAGGTCAGTTCAGAGATGTTTGGAGTAAAAATGAAGCATCTAATAATAAAGTAGATGTCTATTTCTTAATCTTATTTACTCTGACACACTACCCTAGTCTCAACTAGAGGTCTGCACAGGATGTATTAAGATCTTTAAATACACATAAAATGGAGGCATCAACTTCCTGGAAAACTGTCGCTTCTGTATTTTGAACATAATACCAAAGGTTCAGAAAGAGCCAAAGATTCTGATAAGAAAGGCCAAAGGAGAATCAGCTATGGTAACATATAATACTGCTGCACTGATTTGCTGTAACTTTATGGAAGCTGTATTTTTTTTTTTTAAGCTAGCAAATTAATTGTGGTTTAACAATGTTGAAAGGGCACTCCGGGAGTTCAGTATTGCATTTCCATGAAGTTGAGAGACTTGCGGTCAAAATCGGTGCAGCAGAGGCCAAGATCAAGCTCCAAAAACGCCGGATCCCACCTTTCCCATAATGCAATTCAATAGCATCCCTTCATTAGACCCCCCCTGCCTGATAAACAGCCACGTCTGTCAAACTCCATTTCCCAGTTTGTAATACAGTCTTTCTTTAAAGAATTTGAAGCCCAAACCAAGAGAACCCTGATGACAGAAGACATTATCCAACTGTTTTCACAGTGAAAATAGGGCTATTCATGACAAATACCCTGTTTTTTACGAGTAAATAATGCAAAGTGGTGGAGACACGTTTGCCGTTATTAACAAGAAAATTTGAACAACGAAAAACAAAATATTTAACTAATAGGAGGTGCTATTTGTGGGGGCTTTTGTTTTTAAACTCACAGCCAGTCAAATAGCTTGTTCTGGCTTTCCAAGATCTTCTAATCTGGAGACTTTCTCTAGATCTGTGTGAGCTTGACCAAATGGATTCCTGCAGGATACACAAAGGATGTTTGCTAGGGATGCCCTGATCAAGTTTTTTTTTCATATTGGGTATCTGCCGATGCCGAGTCTGATCCGATACTTATATTTACTTAAATGTTGGTGTTGACACATTGAAACTAACAGCTGTAGCCTTCTAAATTCAGCCCAGCCTATTTTCACTAGCTTCTTGATCCAAATACTGAAGGTCCTAATTCAAAACTATAAAGCTGATCACCTTAGATTATTGTTATTATATGGACGAACATTTAACTGGGAGAATGTGACTCACCTGACGTGATGCGAGAGAGAAGACGTATCCCTCTGGAGGAGTTGTTGGGACTACAGAAACACACAGTCCACTCGTGGTTGTACAGTGGTGATGCTCACAGAATTACCAGCAAAATGACCTACCGCCAGCAACGTTTTTTGTCATTTTAACGTTTGACGGCTTGAAACAAGAAGCTGTTAGCTGAGTGTTTTGTACACTGCTCTTTGCTAATAAGGGAGGAAAGATAACGTTAACAGATTTGTTACTGTCAGAGCTCAGCTAATCTGTGTATCTTGCCATCCCGGGTGTCAGAACAGAGTCAAGTAGCGGTGCGACCAAATCATTTTTACATTCACACACTTTAATATTCACTTGCGTATAGAGCGAAATGCTAACAGTGTAGAGCCTTTACCAGTGGTAAAGGAAATGGACAAAACACAGTAAAGTGCAGGAACGAAACGGTCAGATTTTGATCTGCTTTATTTTAGCTAATACAATCCATTACATTATGCCTCAATTGGCCCCTTTACCAATCCTTAGGATGTTTACCTTTACAAGTCAAGCAGGTATAAATCACTGTTTTGCACAAGAACATAGTCCTATTTCAGCAAGGCAAGGTTTAAAGTAGTACAGATAAAAGCTGACCAGCGACCTCTGCCAGCCAGCAAAATATCAAAGGCGAGAGAATACAACGTGTTTTAAAAAACACACCAGTCCTACCAAAACCCTCTAACATTAAATAAGTTCTTTGAGGAGCTTTAAGGTGCTTATTGGTTTTTGTTGGATCGCAGGAGAACCTTTAACATACTATAAAATGAATCTGTCTACCCCTTTTCTCTGTCCATCTTGCTTCCTGGTGTATTTTGCAAACTGTTGTGGAAAATGTAATGAAGCTACATGCACATCCACACACACACACACACACACACACACACACACAGGGCTAACTCAGTAATAGTTTCAAGGCTGGCCCAACAGCCCTGTGGAAAATATGACTGCCTTCTCTTTTCCACTGGCAATTTACACCAACAGGACGCCTGTTTTTCCCTTCCTCACCTCTTCAACCCCCTCCCCTCTGTCTCTCTCTCTCTCTCTCTCTCTCTCTCTCTCTCCTTCCCTCTCTCCATATTTTTCTCTGTCTCTTTTTGCTTTCTCTGTTAAATGGAAACATGTTGGTGAAACAGCCACAGCTGTGGAAGAACCGCTGTTTCGGAAAAGAAAACTCTGTAGGTGCAGTGTATATACTGTATGTGGGAGTGTGTGCCAGGAGACAGAACATGGAATTCTTTAACAGCCTGAATTGGTGCTGTGTCACATCGTGTTTCCCATGTTAACCACAGAGTGCGTGTGTTTGTGTGTGTGTGTGTGTGTGTGTGTTTGTGTGTGTGTGTGTGCCTCTTCAGAGCAGCTGCAGTACAGTAAAGGCACTTTTTGTGCAAAATACTGAGCAGCACTGGGACAGAATTAATAAAGAAATAAAACAATTACAAAACAATTGACAAAATAATGTCACCAGAACAGAAGGTCCATTTAGTAGCTTATCTTGAGCTTTTGATCGTATTACATGATCTTCCTCAACAGATGGAGTTTGCCAAGTTGTCATGAAATTGTGGATGTTCAAATTTCCATTTCTTGAGCACTTTAAGGACTTCAGCTACTGTTTCCAAGTTCAAGAATGAACTTTAAATCTCAAGATAAATTAAAGAATTTTTTGTTACAGAATTTCCGCTGAACGTTATCATTTTAACTGCTGTAAATTCTCAAATAAAAACTGGTGCAGTTTGTTTGAAACAATTAGGCCCAAATAAAACCCAGGAAACTCAGACCAAAATCACCAGCACCTCTACCTTGACGGCTGGTACGGTGAATTCAACACGATGCACATTTTCACTGCATGAATTTCCTCAGTGCAAAAGCATGATCTTGCCATACTCACCATACTGTTTCGCTTTTTTTAACAGAAATATTGTTCTCACGCATTTTTGACCGAAACTACTACGGCCATGCTTTCAAGCTGCTGTTCATGAAAACCAACACTTCCTTTAG
Source organism: Siniperca chuatsi (assembly GCF_020085105.1). Taxonomy (NCBI): domain Eukaryota; kingdom Metazoa; phylum Chordata; class Actinopteri; order Centrarchiformes; family Sinipercidae; genus Siniperca; species Siniperca chuatsi. Next base: position 25,291,180 of record NC_058057.1, read on the forward strand.
AGGTTTCACAATAAACGTTTTCAAGGGAAGAGTAGGGAGTATCCCCAGTGAGCTGCTGGAAGCATTTTAATTTGAAACAGATGGAGGAAGTGTTGACTCTGCATTAAAGAACAAACAGAAGGAACATCAAATTAGCAAATAAATTAGAGAACAAGGCCACTATTTGAGATGTCAGAGTGTCATTTTATTTGCTACCAAACATCACTGATTCCGTTTTTTGTTGAACAGTAGTAGGATGTGTGATTTGTGCATATTTTCTATCAGGTGATAATCACCATGAGAATCAAAGAAACCACAATTTAGTGGTTATTCGATGTGACAGTGAAGCTACTTTTCCTGGACTACTATGGTGGAAGCCTTCTTGTGTATGTCATATAAGGCTGAAACCACATATACACACATGCTAACACACACACACACATACATACACATCAACTGTGTACATTGGACAGCACTGAAACAGTTCAGAGAGTGACCTCACCTCTTAAGACTTTCGGACTGGATACACACACACAAAATTGTACAGCAATCATTGACTAACATCTCACGCAGACACACACACACACATTTGGGATTAAACCCAGTGCTTTTGGTCTGTTGTTTGACTTTGAAAGTTTTGTATATTCCTGGTAAATTTTAAAAATCTACTGTATGTACTCCGGCAAGTCTGGAAGGTAAAAGACCAATCATGAAAAAAACAAACAGAGATCCTCATCCTGTGTTTACTCTCCATCTTAAAACCCCGCAGGCTTTTCTGAGAGTTAGAAAAACGTTTCTGAAAATAAAATGTCTTCCTTTATCTCATTTTTGCTTGTTTTTGTATTTGCTTGCTTTGCTTGTTGCCTGTATTTTATTGACCAATTAAGTCTCCACCCTCCATTATAGACTTTTTTAGCCATATTTGGTGGTTTAGTTTAAATGTCGCAGTGGTTTGAGTCGGTCAGCATTTTCTTCTTCTCAGTCTCTCCTTTCTTGAGAAACCACACAATTTTTCACTCCTTACAACACATTCAAGACCCTCCCACAGATCACCTATGGAAGCCTGCAGGGGACAGTATTTGCATTTGTGCGTGAAAAAAATCCAAGTAAAACATGAAGCTGAGGGAATGTAGAACATGGCACTGCTATTTGTCAGTTGCAGTGTACAACCACTGATTTAAAAGTTTCAGTTTATTTGATCAACTTGACTGGAATTTTTGTACCATAATTTCCAGCTTTGCACATTATAATTTTTATTATTGTGACTTTCATTAAATTGAAGTGCTTGAACGTCATGAAAAAACTGTGCAGTTATAATCCATGAGGTTTTTTTTTTCTTATTGCTCTGGTGTTCCTGCACTTAGATCATCTGTGAATTTTAGGGTGCAAGCATCATTTGGAGATCCATTTCTACTCTGAAAACTTAGTTTGTTAGTAAAATTTTAAATGGAAAATGTGTCCTGCTGAATGTGAAGCAATAGATCATAAAGTTAGATTCCTTCCCCGTCACAGAGCGGCGTTAAGTTTGGAGTATTTCCGTTGTGTAACTGAGGCTTTTATAACAGCAATTCAGCAGCAGCACTGTAACCTTGGCTCACCAAGAACTTCCTCCTCCCACACACGCACACACACACACACACACACACACCCTCATCCTGTCTCAGCAAAGCTGCCTGTGCTGCCACCTCCCACACACATACTCTATTTAGGGCACACACACACACACACAGAGACACACATATTTTTTCTAACCGAAATATCTAGTAGCATAATTGACTTCCTACCTGATGTAAATCACTGTCTACTAGCTGTCTGCTCCAGTGTGTGTGTGTGTGTGTGTGTGTGTGTGTGTGTGTACATCACAGTTCAGATTAAGTTCATTTGATTCATCTCACTCACACTCTCTTAGATTTAATTTCAGTCATTTCTGGAGAGCCTCTTCTTTCTGTCATTTGTGCCCCCTTGTTCTTCACACACAATCTCTTTCAAATCCAGATCTACCGCAGTGTCTCAGCTAAACAGAAGATTGACAGCACTAAATTAAAACAAAACATGGTTACTTCAACATGAACAGGAGGCAATTTAAGTCCTTGGCTGACAGAGAAATGATGCTTTTTACACAGAGCATAGACTCTTGAGACATGAAATAAAGAGTTTTAGGTGATGATATTTATATTTCAGAAATGGATCTATTTCTATTTCTGCTTCTGTGGCCAATCATAATTCCCTACTTGGATGTTGCAAGTGAAAGTCAAGCCTTAAGCCCTATACTGTAATGCTAGAAGCAGCCACCTGCGACGTATCTTATTGGCCCATTTATTTGTTTATTTCTTAGTGCCTGGTCAGACCAAAAAGTGGCACAGTGAAGTACCTTTGTGTGTGGAATATGTAGTGCCGGAAGCTTGGTGACGAACTGACTACTTGTTGGGCTAATTGGCAAGCTAACATGTAAGCACTAGACAGCCAAAGTAGCTCACCAAGCTAGCTGATGTATTTGTGGCAGGGCTGACTGCCGACCATGCTGCATCTTTGTTGTGGAGCAGTTTATACTCCGACAGAAATTGGATGTTGTATAAGCGAGTGTGTGTCATATTAAGCCCAAATGGCTTTTCATCTGACGCAGGGGTATAAAAAGAGGTAAGGGAGCATTCAACCATGTTGTGAGTCCTTGGGAGGCAGAAATTAAAGATAGCCAATCTTGTTTTAGCAGGATAACTATGTAGCTTGGATTTGGAGATTGGAGGTTTTTATGAATCTACAGACTTAAACAAAACTGTCTTAAACAAAGGAATCGTGAGTCATCCTTTAATTTATTTGAAAGCATATAAATGACCATTTGGTTGTTGGTAGTTAATGTTGTCTTCAAATTGGTTTTGTCTACTTTTCTTCCTATGTTAATACATGTTTGTTTGTTTTTTGCCTTTTCAAACTAATTTTAAGGGGGATTTTAGTCCTAAATTTGGGACCGTCCCTCTTACAGGTAATTCACCAAATTTTAATGTTGGTCCTTCAGAGAGAATATAGCTCCTTCAACGAGCGAGGGCTTCTTTTTAGAGCTGCCTTCTTGTAATGCAGTTCAACACTCTCACAGGGAATAACCCATTGTAAAAGAGGAACAGAGGCTGATTTTTGTGCCCACAAGAGCAGAAAATAGGCCAGAATTCAATGCAGCTCCAGTAAAAGACAGGACAGGTTACGAGAAAGTCTCACTCTATTTCAACTGGAAAAGCTCTCTTTCCACCTACACATATAACCCAGAGATGACAGCAACCAGCTCAGGCGCTTTCTTTGGAAGTTGTCAAAAAGCTCTCTGGGAAATGTAAGTGAGTAACAGAATAAGAAGTACAGGAGACAAGCTGAAGGAAAACGAGAATGGAGAAGGTGGTGTATTCCTATAAATTGCTCTAGATCAACACCTAAAATGTAAATAACGATTTTGATTCATTTGGTCGGAAGCTGAGATTCCTGATTGAGATTCCTTTGAGAAGCTGAATCAGTAGGTAAATCCACATGTGTTCCCCTCCTGCAAAAATCTTCTGCACGCTCATAAAGTTGCACACATGTCATGCTGGGAGCTTCCTGGTTAAACCACAAGCTCCTGCTGTTGGCCCTCACTGTAGCAGCTTGAGCTCAACTGCCTTGCTCAAGGGGACAGTAGGTGTAGTACTGTAGAAGGAAGGCAATTTTTCTAATTTCCACTCAGATGTAAGCCTTTTGCAAACAGCATACTTCACACATGACTTTTTTTTTTATCATCAACACAAAGTTGTATAAAACTTTTACCTGGCCTGATGTAAGAAAGCAGGTATTGTAATATAACTGCTGAGCAAGTGTATTTTTATTTATAAAACTACTGGCGGGGGGTGAAATTGGCCCTAAATTTTATTTGGACTGGCACCGAGAAGGTCTTAAAATGTTTTAAATTTAACTTTGCAGCGACCTTAAGTCGGCCTGCTTGCGGTTCACACACATACTGTTTTCGTTTTCACCCAGAAACTAAAAGGGATGTTTTCTCTCAGACATAACTGCCTTTCTTCACATTTTGTTCAGATTATAACAATCCTGTCAAACCACAAAGCTGTTTAACTATAGAGTTCATTGTGATTTTTTTCAATCAAAAGAAGGTTAAAAGTGTTTGACCTGTGTTTTCTTATTCCGTTGTATATGTTGTTGTTGTTGGACTAGCCTGCTTCCAGACCTCTGTATCACTGGCCACATCTCAGAGTTGTTCAGCAATTCAAATAGGCCTTATTTCAGAGCTTTGTAGGGCCGGAAAAATAGTAATGGAGAAAAAAAAAGTGTGGATGAGACAACCCTAATGCCAGACAAAAACCTCAAGTATTGGACAATTCTGCAAAATCCTGGATTACATTAAATCACAATTTTTTTTTTCGTCCACTGTGAGCAGTTTACAAATTGTCGCTTTCTACAGTATTTGTGCAGTGGCATGGTTAAAGTTAGGGATAGATTGTGGTTTTAGTATGTTAGGGTTAAGAGACTACAATGTTTGGTTAGGAAAAGATCACATCTATGGTTAATAAAAAAACTGTTATTTGGAGGTGTGTGAGAGCAGTTCCAGTCTTCTGCATGAAAGTCAAATGAGCTACACACTACACACTCCACACCCTTAATTTCCACTTAGCTACATAAAGGATTCACTACTTGCTGCATTCGCACTGAACATTGGCACTGGACTTGTGCCAGAATCATCCAGTATGAACGATGCCCCTAAAATACTGGGATGAGAGCGTCGCAACTGAACAGATTGTTGTAAGTCAACATATAGAAATAACAATTCTTAAATCAACATGACAAACATTAAGTTCACTGCACTTAGGAACCTCTACCTCAGCTTCCAGCAGGACAGATATTTTGGGCTGGCATGAACACAATGTCAGACTGAACAATGAAGTGAAAACTGAATGGCTATTCAGTCTGATGATCTGGCTAAACCTGCACTGTAATCAATTACCATTAACTTAAATCTACAGACAGGACAGTTGGAATACCTGGTTATTGTGCCAGTAGATGGATCGATTCCCAATGCACACTTAAACACACACACACAAACACACACGCACTTCAGTCCAGCTTATTGTTCTGTCTCCCTCCAGGTAAAACAAAGGTAGTGTTTTAATGGCGGTGTGTGTGGTTTTGGTCCAGTTGGGGCCAAACAGAGCAGAGCCAAAAAACAAACACACTGCCAGCTGCCCTCGATCGCCCCTTCTCTCTCTCTCTGGCTGTACAAAGTGGTTAATCACTGAATGGAAACCATTAGTATCATGTTTAAATAATTTACACAGCGTCTGACCACCCAAAGTACCAGGACACTTCGTCTACCACTCAGAAATACGAACCCGGCCTTTGTGTGTGTGTGTGTGTGTGTGTGTCTAATCCATGCATACATGTATTTGGTATATACCTATTTGTGTGTGTGTGTGTGTGTGTGTGTGTGTGAGGAGAGTGGTGGTACAGTAACCTTATATCAGCTGGCATGACTCTCATCCTCACCGGCTAAGTCCCATTTCAAAACACGTTACCTCACCTGAGTCCTTAATGCCTCTCTTTAGTCCTCACCCTAAATCTAGACGTTTTAGTTCTCTTTGTTGTGTCTTTAGTCCTTCATTTGTATCCTCGTTCCCTTTCTTTAGTTGTTGTTTCCTCTTCTCATTCCTGTTTTAGTCTCTTTGTTGTATCCTTTTTCCCTAGTTTGTATCCTTTTCTTTGTTTCCTCATTTCCTTCCTGCCTTAGTGTCCTTGTTTACTCTCCTGCATCCTTATTCTCTCACCTGAGTCCTTAATCCCTCTCCTTAATCCTCATTCTGTTGTGTCCTTGTTCCCTTTGTATGTTCTGTGTTTCCTCATCTCTGTATGGTTTAGGTCTCTTTGTTGTGCCCTTGTCCTCTCAGTTGTGTCCTTCTTTCTTAGCCTCTCCGGCATCTTTTTTTCCCTCACCTGTGTCTTTTGTCTTCACTTGGTTGTGTCCTTGTTCCCTCATTTGTATCCTTCCTCCTGTTCTTTTGGTCTTTTTTTCCTCTCCTTGGTCTGCTTTTAGCCTCTTTATTCTCTCTCCTGAATTGTCATCCTCTTTCCTGCTTTCTTCTTTTTTATGCCGAATCCTTATTTCCTCATCTGTATCCTTGTTCCCTGTGTTTCCTTTTACTTGTCCTCTTCTTGTTCTGCTCTTGTAGTTTATATTTGTTCTTTCTTCCTGTTATCTTTACCACTGGTGCTGCTCACTCCCCTATACCCCAATTGTTTCTTCTGTTTTCTTGTTCCCTCTGTGTTCCCTCCTCTCTGTCCTTTTTCTGCATCCTTGTTCTGTCCACTGCATACTTATTCCCTCAGTGCATTGTTACCTTTTCTGCTTCATCCAGTGTCCCCTGCTCTATTCCCTTTATTCGCTTTACTACATACTTGTCTCCTTATTGTCCTTATTTCTTTTCCTGTATCATTCTTTCCTTTCTCTATCCTTGTTCCCTGTCTTGTAGCCTGTAGTATCAAATATGAAACATTAATCCCACGCAGTATATCCATTGTTTATTTGTGTTCTGCTTATAGTTTTATGATTAGAGATATATTATTGTGCATATACAAAAGGGTGACAGAAAGGGCAAGACAAACACATACACCCACACAAAGATACTTTCTCTGTTTTTCTGACACAGGAATTCCAACCATTCCAGTTGGTATGCGGCACCCTGGCGGGCCACTTTAAGAATAACTAGCCACCACACACACACACACACACACACACACACACACACACACAGTTATACCAGAAACCAGCTATGCCCTCGTCTGGGTCTTTCATTGAAAGTAAATGAGAGGCTTATCTACTGCATATCTGAACAAGACACTGTAGGAGAGGGATTATTGGTGTGTGTGTGTGTGTGTGTGTGTGTGTGTGTGGGTGTGTGTGTGGGTGTGTGTGTGTGTCAATGAGAGAGAGATTAATGCATCGCAACCCTGATCTGAAACACTCAAACGCACACACGCATGCTGATAATGATACAAGGAAGGGAGGGTATTTGCACAAATGTTGATCTATTATCTTGTCGTTTTGGCAACATTAAGCCTGACTGTCATTCCAATGAAGCTGGATGAAATTAAGTGAAAGGGAGAGGGAGAAAGAGAGAGAGAGCGCCTTCGGCCCTCAGGATTGAACAGCCTCCCACACATTTCATAGAGCACCACACACTCATACACACACCTCCTTCTGTTCTTACTGCGTGGTCAATGCCCACACACTATTCATACCTCCAGGGTTTGGGCATATGTGTGTGTGCGTGTGTGTGTGTGTGTGTGTGTGTAAGCGTACTTGTACATACCTGCATGCACCTCACTTCTCTCACATCTCTTGTAGATTATTGTGTATCAACTTGTTTACAAGTTTCCACTGAACATCTGTCTTGACAAGCACAAGAGGTCTAAAGAAAATCTGGAAAAAGTGGGATACTGAGACACAATGGCGATATCCCACCATAGGATAAACCACACAAAATGTCTGTTGTATCGAAAAAGTAAGGCTGGATGTCAAGCCTCAATATTTTATTTGGTTCTGACCAGGATGTGTTTGTAGCGGTGAAAATTAATCTTTCTCTATTGTTTCCCAATACTAAATGCTTGGATGCTTAGATCATTCAATTTGCCTACACATAAACACAAAAAAGATGATCAGGTATGATATTCTAAGAAAAATATGATGTGGGTATAAAACACCACCTAGATCTATTTCCATGTCTATGAAAGCTGAGCTGATCTCTGCACCTTTATGTTCGGTAACTCTGGTTATTTAAAGCATTCTGATATATCACTTTGTGCAAGTGTTTGAGTGTGCGTGCCTTGCTATTTTTACCTAGTATAGCCTCTGAATGCGCCTTGATCTGACCTACCTACAACTTGGGTGTCTCGTCATGCCCTTTGCCAGCCTACACACACACACACACAACTGGTACGCACACTTCCCACGCTCATACACACACACACACACCACTAGCTATGTCTCTCCTACACACAGGAACTGGGGCAGGTTGTGTCGGTACATGTATGAATAAAGCTTTATGTAAGCCATTCACTACAAGCTCCCACTCACTTTGTAGACTGTGACCATTCAACACTTTCATTACAAAACCAGTCACCTTGCATAAGGTTAAACTGGAGTTTAACAGAGTATTATCTGCATGCTTTAAGGTCAAACTCACTGCTGGGTTATTATGGGTGTGTGTGTCAGGAGGTCAGATAGCTGTCGAGGTGTGTGTGATAGCAGATGGTAAAGCTGCAACAGGCAGGTTCATCCTTTGGTGACCCCAAATGGCAGCAAGAGTTACAGTAAGTGTTTAAATTTTGAGAACTTCAGTAGCCAGAAATCAGTAATCAGGAAGCTAAATGTGGCTGTTTGGGTTCAGATAACAAAGATGGTTACCTTTCAGTGCTGAGTCTAGTTTTCAGTGCTCTCATATTTTGCTCTCAAGTTGTTCACTAAAGTCATCTTGGGTGTGTGAAAAAGATCTCTTTCAAAAGGCCATACCTGGCAGCAGAAATTAATTTGGTGAAATTGGGTGAATTTGTGGCATAGAAAATAGAAAGGATGGGATGTTTCCTATTGTAGCTATTGCAAAAAAAAAAAACTCCAGTCACTTAGGGTTAAAGCTACTTTGAAATTAGCTACGCTTAAGTCTAAGAAAAACCTACAACTACATACTGTAGATTAGCCCTGACCCAGGACCATCATATTACGTACCGTGGTCCCGGATGGCTATCAGAGGGAACCCAAAAACATTCTTTCCGTTACAAATTTTATGAATGCCTAAGTGACCAAAATGTTTCGTTTACCTTTACAGCTCAACTTAGAATCATCAATTATTTTCAAACTGTGAAGCAATTAAAAAGATGTTTGTTTTTATTTTTCCAAGTGCTGCATCTGTAGACTAACACTAAACCTAACACTGAACTTAATCCAATCCTAATTTACCCTGGACTCATTTCTAACCTCACACTAACACTAATCAGCTCCCTGCTTTGGCACTTCTCACCTACTGTACCTTTACTTCTTCTTCTGTCAGTGCGGCGCATCCAATGTGTGTTAGAGGCGTTAAATGACGCATAAGCCATGATGCTGCGATACTGGTGTATTTCACCCTTAAGGGAATAGTACCACACACAGTATTGTTCATACCAACTATTTGCCTGTAGTTATGTCAGCTAACCCTCCTACTAACCAGTCAGCATCATCCAGTTTGATGCTGGCCAAACTGAATACCCATTGTTTCTAACAGAGGAGTCAGTCCTTTGGGTTTCAGTCCACATTCGTACACTCTTAACACCATGGAAAACATAAAAATATGACCCAGGTCTGAGCTAATGTTTCTGGTGTGTGTGTGTGTGTGTGTGTGTATGGGGGGGGGGGTGCATTTGAAATCCACAAGGTAGCCCAAAGTTAACATTCCTGCTGCTAAGAATACAGCATGTTTTCCTCAAGTGATATTTATAGATCTCACGTTGGGCCCCCAGACACACACGTCATTGAGTCCTTCTTACCAGCACCAAAGCCACACTGTGTGTATATATAGTTGTGAATCTGTGTGTGTGTGTGTCGCAATCAGAGTGCGAGGGAGGTTGTTTAAACCCTGAGATGAAAAAATACAAAGCAAAAATGCAACTTCAGCAGGCTTTTGTGTGTGCGCTATGCTTTTGTGTGTGTGCTATGCTTTTGTGTGTGTACTATGCAGCTCTGTGCTTTTTCTGCTGTCAGGTGTTGTGTGGTTAAGAAACGTTAAACAACGGAAACACACACATATACACTGTGTTTACTGCAGTGTTTGCAGTGCAGTTGCAATAACTGCAAGTACTGTATCTACGCATGTGTGTTTCTCTTTTGTTTTTGTGTGTGTGTATTCTCTTGTTTGCTTTTTGTCTGAGTACACATCAAGTTAGATTAAACTATGACACCCAGTAAGGAAGGAAAGATGCTAGTGCTGATGGCTGCTCTTCGACTTGGCCTTTTTGGACGCCTACACACATTATGACACTCCGACGTCACTTCCATAGTGCTATTTATAAGCCTTTGTGTCTTTTTAGGAACAGCGTGGGTTTGCTTTGCATCAGTGACTCACTGAGTGGAAGGAGGAGGGAGGGCAGGAGGGAGGAGGAAGGGGTGGAGAAGGCAAAATGCACAGATGGATTCCAGTGTGAAGAAACTAACTGAGCAATCAATGACATTTACATTCGCACATCAGGCATGTACTTGACAACTTAGTGAGTCCTCTCTGTACCACAAAGTATATGGTATTGTGTTTCACTTAGCAGCCAAAATGTTACATCTTTTTGTAAATTACTTCAAGGTTTCAACACAAAACCAAGTTATGGTAAAAGAGAGATGTCAGGCTATAGGTTCAATTGTTATCTGTACCATCATTGCGTTTTGGATTACATTAATGGATCATTTCAGATGACAAAACTAATTAGCTCTTTTGTTTTGTTGCAGGTCTTTTGGTGAGAAAACTGGATGACTTTTGAAGCTACAGAAAGAGGATCTACAAGCACTTTTCTCTAAAGAAAAGTTAGTAAATATCCTTAATATTCAGTATGTTTTAACCTTGATTTACTGCAGCTGTTAACTACACTAGCTAACTTAAAATGTGCTCCACAAGTCACCAAACATTTTTCTTCTTTTTTGTGTCCTCTCCAGATCACTCAAGGATTCTTCTGCCTTTAGATGAACTGGACAAAAAAACTCACAGCAACATTAGTGTGTTTACAAAATGGCAAAAGGAGAAAAACATTTCTGATGTTATCCACTAAAGCTCCCCTTTTATTTCCACTTCCTGATTCCTGTTTCCAGCCTGGCTTTACAATCAATCTATTTCAGCAATGGACTGGTACTTCCTGTATCTGTGAACTTGTCGGCAGCCCTCAAAGGTTCAGCTATAATGCCTGGTAGTTTTGGGACCTTGTAACCCTCCAGAACCTACCCTCCCAACTCCCCTACCATCCCCTCTATCCTCCCTCTTCTAACCCACAGAAGAGCTTCACAAAAATGGAGGCTCGTGATTCAGCTGCCGCTGGGCAGAAGTGCTCAAATAAGGAACCAGTGAAGGAGAAGACGCCTCTGCAAAGAAAGTGGGCATCTGAGCCCTCTGCACACACCAAACGAAGCACTTTTGCTGACCCAGAGGCAAAACACCGTGAGAGTTTGCCATGTGGTGCCACCGGGGGATCAGCACCCCAGCAGAAGTATGCATTTACAGGAAATTCTGGAAAGCTGCTATCTGGACCCTCTGCAGTTGGGCCCCTAGGAGGCCCACCATCTCAAGACCCCCAAGGGCCCTTTGCTCAGGGATTCCCAAGGGGATACTCCTACCAGCTGGGCCAGCCGTACCCTCAGCACCCCCAAACTGAGCGCTTCCTCTCAGGAGCCAAACCCCAGCCAGGTCTAGAGCCTCATGCCTGGCCATTCGCTGGCCAGTTGCCCTCAGATGACCTGTACCCTGTGGGACACCCGGGACATACTCACCCTCATGGGGCTGGGGCAGGGAGGTTTCCCCGCCAGAAATCTCCCAGTTTACCCAGTTCCTTCGGCCAGTATTCTCAGTCAGGCTCTGAGCCTGGAGAGGAGGGCTACAGCAAAAAAGAGCAGAAGCCGAAAAAGCCTGGTAAGTACATCTGTCACTATTGTGGTCGAGCTTGCGCCAAGCCCAGCGTCCTGAAGAAGCATATCCGCTCACATACTGGAGAGAGGCCATATCCTTGTGTACCCTGTGGCTTTTCCTTCAAAACCAAGAGCAACCTTTACAAGCATCGCAAGTCCCATGCTCATGCCATCAAGGCTGGACTCGTACCATTTTCAGAGCTAGCTGTGGCCCGCAGCGGGGACATGGACCAGGCATCCCCAGTAGGCGAGGCCGAGGTCCACTCAGATGGAGAGCAGAGTACCGACACAGATGAGGAAGGTCTGGAGGGCTCAACTATGCTGACGGACAAAGGCAGCCCCATCCCACAGATCTCCTTTGAAGCTGACAAGAATACAGGTAATTTTCCCTCAACAAGACACATTTTGAAAAGTTAACCATCCTGAGAATATCCATTAAAATTTTTTAAAATGCATTCAGTTCTGCTCCCTGAAAGCCTAATTTCTTAGAAACCAAACGTTTTAATCAAAGACACCCTGTCTCTGACTTCTGGCTAGTTTCCCAAAACAATCGTAGTCTAATAAATTGTTGTTAAGGTTTTCGATGCATAAACTACTGCTTGGTATAGACATTTTTCTTAATGATCAAAACCTAAAACATAAATAATGTATATTTATTTTAAAATAAATACCAATAATACATTCCGATTTTTATTGTTTTGTTGTTTTTGTTTTGTTCAGCTGCACTTATTCATCTTTTTTTGCTCAGAATTGTACTTAATCCTTCTGCTTTTTCGTGCTCTACTTTACTTTAGACTATATCATGCTTCACTCTTTCTCACTGTATAGGTGGTGTGGAACCAGCATACGCAGACTCAGCTGAAGAGCTGCCCGTGGGGTCTATAAAAGTGCCTATCCTTATTTTCCCCAACCCTGGGGGAGTCCCTTCCACAGGGATGGAGTGCCCACCCTTTCAGGACATAAAGGGGTCACACCACATGTTGGCATCACAGGCTGGTGGAAGAGCGCATTCACTGGATGACTCCCCCACCATCAAACAACGTTTGGCCCTGAGGCTGAATGAGAAAAAAGGTCAGGACTCTGACTCTGCCATGTCCCAGTCCCTGAATCTCCTCAGTCCTCACAGCAAAGGCAGCACAGACTCTGGCTACTTTTCACGCTCCGAGAGTGCAGAGCAGCAGATCAGCCCTCCAAATACTAATGTCAAGACATATGAAGAGATTATGTTTGGTCGGACTTGGTACTACCGACCCAACTCCAGATCCAGACAGTCTATCACAGTGGGCATGGCAGGGGCAGACCCCAGCAGCCTGGCTAGCTTAAATCAACCAGGTGCTATTCTGGACATGGGGAAGATAGCTGAGGATCATATCTGTTTCAGAGGGGATGTAGGAGTCTCTGGAGATCCCAAGCAGTATCCAATGGGACCCTGTCAAAGCAGTACAGGGCTTCTGGAGCCTCCGTCAGATTCTGGGCCCCTTATTAGGAGTAACTCCATGCCAACTTCCTCCCCTCCTAACCTTAGTGTCCCACCAGAGATTCGAGCTAGCCACTCCTTTGATGAGATTATTACATTGGATGATGTGTTTTACCCACCTCGCAGACTCAGAAGACAGGCTGCATTTGAACATTCAGCCAATGAAGCCCATGTGGGAGAGGCTGAGGGCTATGGACACATGCCCAAGAATTTAGCTTCATCTCTGGGTATGAAGATTGGTGAGCGCAGCCCAGGAGTCCCAGAGCACATTGCCTACAGCCCATTTGGTACTAAAGTTAGTATGTCAGAAATAGCGACAAGAAAAAGGAGGAAAGAGAAGAGTGTTGGGGATGAAGAGGACAGCCCTGGGCACTGTGACAGTAGCTGTAGTGGTTCAGTGGAGATGATAGGGGACTATGAGTTTAAACAAGTAAGTCTTGATGGATCGAGAGCCACCCCAACAGGAAAGGGCTCTCTTCACAGTGCTCACAGCCAGTCTGACAGCTTTGATACCTGTGCCAGCATGTGCTCTGAGGACATTGCACTGTTTCCTGACTCTGAGTGCAGGAAGGCAGCTGGGAATGTCATATCAGTCATCCAGCACACCAACTCCCTCAGCCGGCCAAATTCCTTTGAGAAGTCAGAGTCCTTTGAGCAGCCAGGATATCAGCCTTCAGATAAAGCTCCATCTAGCCAGTTCTCTGAACAGTCTGACACAGATATCTTTGAAGATGCTCTGAGTCCTGAATCTGCCCTACTGAGGACAGAGAACATGGAGCAGCAGCTGCAAAGTGACAGTGACCTGGCCTCCCTCTCATCTTCGTCAGCTGCAGCCTCACCTGGTCAGCCTTATCACATCCCACACAAACTAGTCCGACAACCCAACATCCAAGTTCCTGAGATTAGGGTGACAGAGGAGCCAGACAAGCCTGAGAAAGATATAGAAGCTCCAATGACCAAGGAACCGGAGAAGCAGCAGCAGCATGTGGAGGAGTTCCAGCTGCCACAGAGGAGTGACACACTCTCCCAGATGCCATCGGAAAAGCTCCCACCCAAGAAGAAGAGGCTGCGCCTGGCAGATATGGAGCACTCATCTGGGGAATCAAGCTTTGAGTCGACCTGCACCAGCCTTTCTCGCAGCCCCAGTCAGGAGAGCAACCTGTCCCACTCCTCTTCCTTCTCCATGTCCTTTGACAGAGATGAAGGCCTCAAGTCTGTCTCACCCACCAAACAGGTACCCCATTATATATTTATACTTATATTATAATTATATTATAATACTTTCAATTATCTTAACTACCCCTCCAGCAGTTTTAGTACAGTTTTCGTAGCATGCACTGGAATGGTTATGGTACACTATCATTACTGTTATATACTTGTAATGGCTTTTACTGGCTATGTTGTCATGCAACACCTGTAAAAGAGAGCACATTCCCAATAAGTCCAAATAAAGGTAGAAAAATTATGAACAATTTTCTTTGTGATTTTGAACCAGGATGACTCGTTGGCATCTGGTGGTGGACCTAAGCAGTCCGAGTTCCTGACGGTACCTGGCTGTGGTCATTCCAGCCACCACCAGCAGAGGGAGATGAGGAGGTCTTCATCAGAGCAGGCACCATGCACGTTGCCCACAGAGTTGCCTGAAATGCGAAGCAAATCCTTTGACTATGGAAGTTTGTCCTCCTCCAGACAGGGAGAGATATACTCCAGTGCCTCTGCAATGAAGGAACGCCGGCGTGGATATCTTGTCCGACAGGTAGCATAAAAGATCCCTACTCCTGTAATTCTTAAAAAATGGACTGAAAGTTCTAGTTGGTCATATAGACAAGCTTTACAGCTATTGATTGTAGTTCTTGTAGTTTGAGCGCCCTATGTTCCCTGACCTAGATGGTAGAGGAAAAGGGGGGGCTCAGTAAGGTCTAAGGCACCATGAGATACTGGTGTCTTAGCACCTTGACCTACTTCATCCAAAATTCCTTACACTATATCAACATTGCATTGTGACTGCACCTACACTTAGGCTTACACACTTAGTAAGTATCACATTTGATTTCATAACGACTTACCAACTCCACTTCCCTGCTTACACATACATTTGACAGGCTTCACTGAGTGTTTATCCAGAGGCAGTCACCCAGGAACCAGGGATTGCTGAGATGTCAATCAAACAGGAGAGTTTGGAACATGGGGCGTGGCCTGGCCCAACAGGATCCCCCCACAGCAGCAGCGATGTAGCCAGCAGAACCAAGAGAGTTGGCAGTAGCATTGGTGGTAAGCCTTGCATTACAGCATTCAAACTGTGTTGTCAAATCATTTGTACAAGTTTTTACGATTTTGTATAATTTTCCATTGATAAATACACTTGACTAAGACTAAGCCAGAAGCAAGAACAACGATTCATAGTTGCTTAGTCATTTGTGACACTTTTACAAACCTTTGAACCTTTCAAACTGCAGTATCATTATAACACATTTTGGGGTCTTTCTCTACTCAATAAACTAGGCAGGATGTGAAGTGTTTGGACCATATTTGACCCAATGACCCACATTTCTGGTACCAAAATATGGGAGTAGCATATGGGATTTATTTTGTAGGGAGGCTTTCATTTCAAAATACAATGCATTCTTTTGTTTTATGCACAGGTGTAGGATCTCACCAGCACCACCAGCATCTCCTCCAGCAGAGTATCAGTGAGGATAGCCTGCAGGACGAACCTCTCTATGGCAGGTAAGAAAGTCTGGGGTTCCCTATGCAATCCCCAAATTACTAATATCCCTCCTAATTTAGCTGTGATGGAATGGACAAAATTCCAATAATATGAAATGCAAATTCATGAGTATTTTTATTCATTACTGCTAGTACTCTTTCAACAATTACTATTGCCTGTGCTACTTCTCCAACTGGTTCTACTATTACAATATTATTTTTTATATTACTTATAATACTTATTATGATTTGAAGAAAAGTACCTTTTCTCCATAACAGGTCCCAGCAGCATCGTTTGCAGGCCCAGGGCTCGTCATCTGAGGGAGAACATCCAGGTCATGAGGTCATGAACAAGGAGGTAATCCAGCAGTACCAGAGTGGCCCCCCCTTCCTTTCCTTCCAGCAACCAGGTCTGTTCTGGAGTCAGGAGGCCAGTCAGACACCTAGACAGCAGCTGACCCTCCAGGCCCAGCAGCAACTCCAAAAACTCCACATCAGATCACCAGGCAACCTGCCTGGACACCCACCCCACAAACAACAACCACTCCACTCCCTGCAGCAAATCCATGATCAACAGCCACATGATGGAAAATCTGAAAATCCAAGTTCTCAGATGTACCCTGCCTCTTTCTCATCTCGCACCTCTCCCCTGTCCCAGCAACAACAGCAAAACTTTGTCTCTCTCTCCTCCAAGCACTCCCTGTCCAGCTCCACCACCACCCCCATGCTTCTGCAGCAGATCCAGCCTGTCTTTGCCACCCAGAACCTGGGCTCTCAGGCCTCCCTGCCTGGTATGCTGGTTCCTGTGCGGATCCAAACCCATGTGCCATCATTTGGTAGTGTTATGTACACCAGTGTTAGCCAGCTGATAGCTAACCATGGCAGTGGGGCACAAGGGGTAGGCTCAGCCATGCCAGGCTGTGCTGACAATAGCAGCATGTCTCCTCCAGGTGGAGTTGTGAGTGTCAGCAAACCACCTGGAGGAATTGGAGGAGGCATAAGTGGGGCAGGTTTCAACCTATCACACTTCCTGGGACAGTCCAATGGCACAGTGCTGCGCTACCCACTCTGGAAGGTCCCAGATTCACTGCCAGAGCAACGCCTGAACACAGGGATCCCACTGTCACTAACGTCAGGCACCATATCCACGACAGATGCCTCAGGATCTGGCATTGGAGGCAGCAAGCGCATGCTTTCCCCCGCCAGCTCTCTGGAGCTCTTCATTGAGACTAAGCAGCAGAAAAGAGTGAAGGAGGAGAGGATGTATGGACAGATTGTTAAGGAGATGAGTGCCGTGGAGCTAAGTGGAACTGAAAGCAGAGAGAAGGGGCAGGGCAGAGTTCAGCAAGTTCGACTGAAGAGCGAAGGCTCCATGAATGATTCTGAAAGAATGTCCTCTTCTCCTCCACTAAGCGACTTCCCTGTTGCCACCAAGATTGCTATTCCTGTCCGTTCCTCTGCCCCCCACCTCCCTGATGTACCCCGGGTCGAGAGCTTCACCCCTCCTCTCCAGATTGTCACAGACCGTTCCCCAGTTTCAGGTGGTCGGGACTCCCCAGAGGACCTTGATGTGGACGATTCAGTCCCAGAGACTAACTCCAGCCCCCAGTCCATGGTGTCCTCCAACAATGCGGAAGACACTGACAACACAAAGCAGCCTACACCAAGTAAAATCCCAGTCAGCATGCTGGTTCAGCTAGATGCCAACCAAAGCGCAGGATTATCTGGAGCAGTGGGTCAGACTCTACTACTCACGGATGTGGCTGATGTCCAGCAGTTTTTCCAGTTCCCTAGCCTGCGCACCATGAGCAGAGTCAGCTGGTGTTTCCTAAACTACACCAAACCCAACAGCACTCAAGCTGCCATGCGTAGCTCCGTCTACAGTTCATGGTGTGTAAGCTCATACAACCCCAATCCTCTGAACCTCAGCACCAAGGCTGCGCTGGCCCTGCTGAGGTCCAAACAGAGGACAAACACTGATTCGATGTACACAACTGCAGCCATGTCCCCACCCAGCTCTGGAAAACTGGTGTCATCTGTGGCCTGGAAGCTGAGGTTTGATCAGGTATGACCTGTAATGATGTAAAATGTAGAAGTTTAAAACAGTGTTAACATGCAAACATATGCAGAAAATAATGTGTGAATGCATGGATGCAAATACAGAGAAACACAAGCACAGGAATTGTGAAAAGTTAATAATCTGTCATTTATTTTTCTTTGTATCCTCCTACTTTGCCATTCATGCTACTCCTCTCCTCTATTTCCTCTCTTTCCTCATCTCTGTAGTTGAAGCCAGAGCTAATGCCAGTTGATGTCAGTAACTTTGGGAGGAAGATGAAGGGGGTGGTGTCGTGGGACCATTCGAAAGAGGAGCAGGTAGAGAAGGAGGTCTCAGTCAAACAGCCCGCTACGGAACCAACCCGCATCAAGATCTTTGAAGGCGGGTATGTCCAGCAAATACACACACAGTCCAATAACTTTGGTCCAATAAAGTGAAAGAAATAATTTCAAAATTTATCTTAGAAATTAACATATAAATGTATCCTTATAAATAGGTGTATATTTGGTATACCTCTGAACGCGGCAATTTCTCTTCGAATTGTTTACAAATTGTGTACAAATGCTAAATCTTCATTATCCGTGCCATAGAAATTATGTTTTCATTTCAATAATTGGTTAGATTCTGAGAAGGCTAGAGACCTGACTCCAAACCATTAAGGTACTTTTCAGTCAAAAATCAATTAATCAACTTACTGATCAAAGTAATGTCTGAATGTGTGATAGCAAGCTCAGTATTGCAAGACATCTTTGCTCTTGCTTTTTATTTTTAACAGACGCAGTATCATCCATTATATTAACATTTATATCCAGAACTTTTTACAACACGGTTATAAGCTGCTTTAAATGGCCAAAATAAGATTTAAACTCTAAAACAAGACTAAGAGAAAAAAGCCAACAGTAAAAATGGGATAAGAAGAGGAATGTATCAAGAAGTAAAACAATGAGACAAATAAAAACAGGTAATGAATACAAAAACAAAAATCAAATAATATACATCAGATTGCTAGCATTATGAAAGTTTTAGAAAGTGATATATGACATGTAACTGAATCTGCAAGCCAAAGAGCTCCAGAGCTGATATGCCTTGATAGCAGAAGCCTTTATTTTTCAGATTTAAGAACAGTAAAAGAAACCTAGCTTGAGGATCACAGACTGAATAAACCTAAACTCCTCAATGTACAGCAGCTATTCTTCCCTCATATAAATGAGACAACCTCAGACTCACAAAATGCTAAACTGTCTGGTTGCTTTTTGTCTTTTTTATCTTTACAGCAAGTATTCAACAAAAATGAACACAGGTGACATTTGTATGAACTTTAAGGACATCTGTTCCATTATGATTTATCAGAAAATCATGATAGGTATAAAAAAGAAACTTATCCTTTTATAACCCATTATTTGGGCTTAATTTGTGAGAGTCAGGCCAAGAGTCTGAGCCTGGTAAACCCATCACAGGCTAATGACTTGAGCTGCATTGCTGTAATTGGATGTTGACTTTCATAATTCTTTCTCTCACTTTTATAGACTTGTGTTAAGTGGGATCTGTCCCTCATTAGTTGTATTTTAAAAACTTTTTCACACTGTTTTTCTAACATCAGCAACTATAGTATTTATTCATTTTGTTTATGTTATTAAGAGAAGTAGGACTTTTTATTATTATTATTTTATTAGATTTCTTTTATATGCATTTCACTTTGTTGTATTTTATAACAAGTATCTCACTCATAATAACTAAATAAATAATAATAGTATTTATTTTTTAAGTTTTATTATTTAAAAGTGACCTCAGAGCATGTCTCAGTCCAGAACTGCAATATGTGGCCTCCTGCTGATACTGAAACATTTAAACTTTTGTTTATGTTTTGATTGATAAGCCTGAGGGCAATTTCATAATTTAAAAAAGATATTTATTTACTCCTGCACAACTTAAAAAGATTTCTTCCATGTAGTGCTATGAGAGTGCAGGACAAATAACTGTAAATTAATCTCTAAAAGCTTATTTCTGCATGAGGTAAAAGAGCTTTTTTGTAGCATACAACATGTTTTGCATCTAGCTTCCTCAACCTAACGAAGACAGATGCAAAAGTTTGTTGGTTCCAGAAAAAACTCTCTAGCATCTATCTCTAGCAAAAAATAATAACTTCTAGATAGTAATTTCAAGTACCGAAAGCTGGCATCGAATAGAGATCTGTACTCGTCATAACTTATTCTTTGATTAGACATTTTTGGATTTAAATCATAATTTTGCAAATTTGACTGTATTATATTTAGGCAAAGTCATTGAACAGCTGGTTGTGTTTAGATTTAGCCTTTGAAAACTTTGGCTTCTTTTGTTTAGAAATTCAGGTTTATGAGATTGCAAGATTCACATATTGGTATTTATACTGAAACTCAGGTATCATATTGGCTCTAGTACCAAAAACGTTAAAACTACACCCAGCCCTACTTTTACAGATCTGGTGTGTGGTGAGATCATTTTCCATTTGACCAAGATGAGTTTGGTTTTTCATCGTCAAACGTGGACTGTAATTGTGTGAGAGCCACAAAGCGATCTGATATGGATATTGAGGCAATAAAAGGTTTTGTTTGATAGCAATGAAGCCAAGAATATCCTTTATTATTAATTATTATGTTATTAAAGTCATATAAAGCTTATTTTCCACACAGAAAGCATGGGAATGTGTCCTAAAATGTATGTTAAACGGTCAAATAAAGGCTGTATAAGGGAGTTAAATCTAGACACCCCTGTAGGTTGAGACATTCCTAAAGTATCATAATGTTTTATTGTCTTACAGTAGAGCCAATAAGACCAAGGTTACTGAATGGAACAGACGATGCAGACACACACAAACATGCAAATACTCTTGTGCGCGCACGCACGCACACACACACACACACACACACACACACACAGGGAGTTATTAAATGCAGCAGACAGTGAAGTAATTCTCTTTTGTCCCCAAAGGACACTTTAGAAGCAATAAGTGGACAAACAGCAGCATACAAACAGGGCAAACAGGCAAAGACACACACATATACACTCATGCACTTACATAAACAGTATGCATACAAGTAATAAGCAAACAGATGCACAAAAACACACACACCAATCCTTTTTAAAAGCAAGACAGGATCGAAATCTTTCTGGATGAAAGAAATCCACAAAGTGCAAGTTTTGGCAGAGAAAACAAATCATTACTTATCCTGTCCCTTGAAAGTTTCAGTAGTTTTGAAAGAGAATCTGCTTTATGATCTTACCGTGTGCTGTGAACAAAATAGAATAAAACTAAATAATCATCATAATTCATTTTCATAACTGGCCGCAGCTGTGTAAACGTCTCAGCTCAGACAAGCGTTCAGAGGTATTTCCTACTCCGCAGTGGAGTTGAAAGACAAATTTCCCCTCGCTTATGCAGACGGATTGTTTGATGTACCTGATATTTGACCTCCTTTAACACATGAGCCCCTGAACTACCCATTACCTACTCCTCCAGCCACTGCAGACAGGACAGGAAACTAGCCGTTTTCATTGTTTCACCACAAAGAAAATAACTTTTTTTTGCATTAAAAAAAGAACCTGATTGTGATGCTTCTGCAGCAGAGCAAAGACAGACAAAATTTACCAGCATGTGACTGGTGGTTGGTGGTAATTTCCCTCCATGACAGACAGACTCATGCAGACATGCACTGATCGTGCTGCCAAGTGTCCGCTCTTTCACTCGAAGCCTCATTTGGGATAGAAAATCATGTCTGACAGTGATGGGGTTTTTTTTTTTAAGTCTTGTAAAAGAATAAGTGGGACTGGAAGGAGGACTGTGGTTATCTTTTTTTTTTAGAAAAAAGGACCAGCATAAAGACTATGACCAAAAAACCCAGAGGTGGAATACTGCATTGTTTCCCATTTTAGCTTGTGATCCCTTAAAACAAAGAAATCTCTATTACAGTTGCATATGTCTGTGGTTTATGACCGGGTCAACTAAAGACTGTGTAAACTCTGTGTTTGATTTGAATAGTTCTTCGAGGCCTGTACGGGTTAATTCATCCAGTAATTAACAAGAAAAAACAAGGATTAAAGGAATACTTGATTGATTATAATATTGGGTCAGCAAACATGTTGTTTTCCTTTTCCTGATATATATAAATCCTATTAATCATCTTGAGACCTACGATATCAGTCTGATGATGCATCAGCATGGCCAAAATTATCAACAGATTTTAGCTTACTACAAACAAACCATTATCTGATTCTGTGTGTATACCAGCCAATAAGTAACAAGAAATTGCAGTATAGAAATACAAGTTTATTTTTCAACTGTAAAATGTCCCTCTCAGTACATATCTGGGTCAAAATTCTTTAAGACACACATTTTATCCTTATCCAAAATGTTTGTTCATGTTACGAGTTTATGTAAAAATAATAATAATAATATATATAATAATAAATATAATATTGGCTGACATATTGTCATAATATTTTTTAGATACCAAATATCGATATCATATTGGCCTAAAAATCCAGTATCGGGCAGGTTTAACTGTAATGTAAGACCCCTTGGGAGAGTCCCATCCCCCAGGTTGGTGACTGCTTATAGCATAAGATTTTAACATAAAGTAATCCATGTATGTGCTCATTGGACATTTAGGGGTTCATATACAAATGTGTTGTATATAAATCTACATTAGCATTGTTTATTTTCATTTGCACACTGACCAAAATATAAGAAACAGGTTTATATATATATATATATATTATTATGAAATAGGCAAAAACCATGAAGGTTTTTTGATTTGTCTTTCTTTTTTCCTCAGAGCTTTATTAATCTGGTATTTGAAACTCATGTGCATCTCATTCAAACTGCAACCTATAGCTGCATCATACACCACACGAGTGTTTGAGGAGATGATGGAGCTCGTGTTCTCCCTCGGCACAGTTCATGGACCCATATGCTCCACTGCAGAACAGTTCCTTTATCATCCTCTCCCACAGTAAAGCAGAGCAGTTCTTAACTTTCTGATGTCCATTCAATAATTTATCATTTAAAAAACAGTTTTTTGCTTCACATTATTCAGGGAATTTAAACTCTTACATGTTGTTGTCAAACTGTATGTTTCTTGCCACTGTCGCCAAGTGCTTGCTCATGGTGGGATTTGTTGGGTTTCTGTAATTAATATTCTAAAGAGTACGGTCTAGACCTGCTCTATAGGAAAAGCGCAATGAGATAACTTCTGTTATGAATTGGCGCTATATAAATAAAATTGAATTGAATTGAACTGAATTGAATATGTGTCGCATCCAGATTGATGTCACAGTCTCTGAACGCTTTCAGGCCTTTCTCCCTCTGATGCTCAGAGCTTTATTTGAACAGAGAAACTCTTATTTCAGCCATATTCAAGCAGAATCTCTGCGTCAGCAAACATCTGTGTCCTAGAGCATGACAATGAATCTCTACCAGTTGCAGGGCTGCTGACCCAGACCCCAGACCTCTCTGTGGAGGATAGAGAGAGACACGCCGAGCGTCTATGTGGGTCAATAGAGTATACAACAAAGAAAGGAATATATACATATATGCATATTTATACATGCATATATTTTTTTATACAAAGGGGAATGTGAATGAAGAACCTTCCTCTCTCCAGTAGCAACCTGTGTTGAGGATTATGCTTTTATATATATATAATTATATATTATATGTTTATTGTCATGGTATGTTGTGTATCTGCTATGATCATTTTTTCATTGCCCCTTAGGGAATTAATAAAATATGGCGAATTGAGTTGAATCCCAACCTGCTGTAGTGGAGTTGCCCCATTTACTTTGTAAATTAGTCCAAGTGTGAATAATAATGAAGGAACAAACACAATGTAATTTAATAATGCCTTAATTGGTAAAGAGTTCAATCTTTTTTTTAACAAGTAAACAATAACTGTCAAACTTGAGATCATAATTTTAATAATGACAATATTTAGCTAATTTTGGGACGTTTTTTTGGTTTATTTTTGTAGTAATAATTTTAGTCACATTTTCAAGTGAGCCATGTGACTCTCTAGTTATTTAAATATAAAAGGCCTGAATTAATGTGCATTTGTTTTCTTTTTATCACTAGCCTTAATGGAAACATATGAAATGATCATTGTACTGTAAAAATTGTATTTCTATTTTACAGAAAGAAACAAAGAAATAGAAACACATCACCATACAGTCTTTGTCACTTGCTCTGTCTTCCAGGTACAAATCCAATGAGGACTATGTTTACGTCCGTGGTCGTGGTCGGGGGAAATATATCTGCGAGGAGTGCGGCATCCGCTGCAAGAAACCCAGCATGCTGAAGAAACACATCAGAACGCACACCGACGTCCGGCCGTACGTCTGCAAGTTCTGCAACTTCGCCTTCAAAACGAAAGGTAGGATTTCTTTTTTTACTCTATGCATGTTCATCCCGTTTTTGCTTACAAGTCTGAATGTAAGGTGGACATGGACTTGCCAAGGCCTGGAAATTTTATTTCTGACTGCAGTCACCATTAGTGCCATGATTCGACATGAGTTTTACTATTTTAATGGTAGAAAGTTACAAATGTTTCATAATCATCTGATAAATTTGCTCCTTATCAGGGTAGAAAAACCTCTGAAAAACCATTTCCATCATCGTGGTGCAGTGAAACTTTCTTTAAACACAAGACAAATCCAAATTTTTTCGGATGATAGCAGCTTTTTTAAGCAAATTTTAGTAGGAAAACTCAACATTCGAGCTTTAACTGAAGAATTAAATCCTAAAATATAGAAATAAGTGGTTAAATGAATTAATAAAACATGCAGAGAGGCTGTTTTCTGTAGCTGTGGTCAAACAGGAACCTCCATCATATCAGTGGTTGAAGAAGCTGACTCGCTGATATCTGATCTTTAATAAAAAGCCATTACCTGCCAAACTCCCCCCTTTTATGTGCAGTAGATGTAACTAACTTTGGATTCGACCAACTGAAGCAGAGTCCAGACCAGGCTGAGTAATTTTGCCATTAAATTACATTATGTATAAATTATGTATAATTTGTAAATTGTAATTTTGTGGCCTCACTCTTTCTTCCACCACTTCTATTTCCATTTCACCCTCTTTCTTTTTCACTCTTGTCATGATGCAGCCAACACGACAAGCTCTGGTTTCCAGTAAGACTAGTCGAAGGGTCATTAAAGGGTGTGTGTGTGTGTGTGTTTTGTAGGAAACCTGACGAAGCACATGAAGTCTAAGGCTCATATGAAAAAGTGTCTGGAGTTGGGAGTCTCCATGTCTTCTGTTGAGGACAATGAGGCAGATGAAGGAGGTAGGAAGCACACACGAGCGCCTAAAACAGACACACACACACACACACACACACACACACACACTGCAATGACATCCTGCTGTCTTGTTGAGTGCTGCCTGCAGTGTCTTTGGCTCAGAGCAGTTGTACAGCGACAGTTAGTGTAATGGAAAGCAGAGCTCATCCTGACAGCCAGGACTCATGTCTAACAACCACACTCGACACACAAGCCCCTTAAAAAAAATCAAAAGAAAAAACATCCTTCCACCATTTGGAGTCTCTTAATATATTATTGTAATATTCCCATGAAAATTTTTAAAGCCATAATTTAATTTTCTGGCAGTTACTCAGAAATAGCAACAAGTATTTGCTGTTCTTCGCCTCTGACTGCCGACATGGCAGGGTTCATGAGTTTCAGCCAAGAAGGTCGCCTTTCCATTAATCAGCTGATATGGAAATAATCTGAAAATTATTACTAGGGAAGATGTTGTGGGCTGAGAGGGATGAATGTGATTTCTCATGAAATATTCACAACAATAAATTCTCATCAGCTGTCTCTGGAGGCTCTGAGGGTTTCTGAACAGATGAGTGGGGTTTGGTGTCTCGTTAATCTTTTGGCGACTTGATGATGAAGCTGGAAATTGGTGTGGTTAATTTTATATTCTTTAGAGTTTTCACCATTAACAACAACAACTTCTCCATCGTCCTTCCAGTCTTTGTTGGTAGATTGTGTTATGGTAACCAAACTCATTATTAGTACCATTAGTTAGATTTTAAATTACTGTATGAAATGTGAGCCAACAGTAGCTGTTATGGTATGACATCTGACAAGAGTAATTAAGTACTGTAATAAGTTAACAGGATGCCACCATGTAGCGTTCTACCTCATCAGTAATGGTATTATTAGTGCCCATTAATATAAGCTTTTAGTTAGTTAGCTGAATTTGGAAATTTAGGATTTACTGTAAATTCTGACTTTTAATCTAACAACTAAGATGAAATGAACCTCTTAATTATCCAGCTTTCCCTTTTCATTTCACCAGCTCTTCATTTAAGCTATATGATGTTTACGCTTAGTACAACATGCAAACCCAAGACTCCATGTCATTTTTATGGCTGCACCATTCCACCAAAGGGAAATATTTCAATGTCTATCATTTTATATTTGGTATCTTTGGAAAGTGGGGTTCGCCACTGAAATATAAAATACATTTCTGTGGGTTTAAAGTTTGGCCAAACAACATGAGTTTGTATGGACTTACCCATTGGTAAGAATTATAGTTGGCTGTAACTTAGACTGTTTTTTATTTTTATCATAGTCTTATCTGTTTATTTATTGCCATTATTTTATTTATTATTTTATATTGCTGGTTGCCTGTGCTGTAGGTGATCTATAGGACACTGAAGCATACTTTACTGTTGTTCTGTATAGATAATCATCCAAAATGTAAATATGATATCTTTCAATGCTCACAGGGCATGAATTTAACTTTGTGTCATTTGCATTGGATGCTGGATTGCAGGTTACCACACAGTCACTGTTTTACCTGTCAGCAGATGAAGGTTGGTTAGACAAACTCAGATCATGGTTGTTTGAGTGGATGAACTAAGCTGTTACCAGCTGTTACTAACCGTCATATTGTACCAACAGCTGACTGGTGGTAATTTTCCACCATGTAGACCACCAAATTACATTTTACTTTACAATTGACCCTGTGTGTGTTGGCTCTGCATTTAATTGGGACACAAACCCACACACACACACTCACACACTCACACACACACACACAGGGTTTTTGGAAAAGAGAGAGCTACAGAAAGTCAGTCATTGAGTCGTTGAGACATAAACATTTGTGGTTTGTGAAAAACTGTTGTATATAAGAGACTAACTGGAAAAGTAGTCCAGTGTTAGTGGATCTGATTTCCACTCATAGCAGTCGACTAAATACAGTTTATTAACTCCAAACGGCTTCTGCTTCTCTACGCTGCGTCTGGAGGAAGTCCAGAGAACCAAATAAAATTGATGTTAAAAAAAAGAGGAGAGGAGAAAAAATACATATATCATATAAATATTTTTAGATTTTGATTTCTGGTCAGGATTAGTGTGTATCACAACAACAAACCAACTTTTTAATTCCCATAATCCCCGTTCTTTTCAGTCTCACTCAGTTATTAGCCAATCAGCTACATTTTATGATAAAGTCAGACTCAAAGTGATGGTTGGTTACCTGCCAACAGTAACTTTGCAGCTACTGTACAATAAGACCTTGCCAAAATTTGGCTGAAGGCCATCCTGCAGAAAAACCAAAGTGTCGAGGGTTTGGTCTCAAATAACTTAGTTTTATTGTGTTTTATATTTTATTGGTTTGAGCTGGTGGGAATGTGGTTTCAGTGGTGTTTTGTTTCACATCTAAACTCTTTCTGTTACCACATATTAATACAGTTTCTTTCTCTCCACTTATCTTTCTGTTCTTCTTTTGTTTGGTATTTGTTTCCTCTACTTTCGCTTCCCCTGCTTCTTCTTTCTCCATTTCCTTTCCTCTTCTTCTCTCAATTCCTCTACTATCTTATTTTATTCCTGTCCTCCTCTCCCACTTCCTCTACTTTTTCTGTTTCCATTTCCTCTACTCTCACTTTTTCCTCCTCTTCTTTTTTATCTTCTTCTGCTTCTACCTCTTCCTCCTCTTCTTCCTCATTGTCTCCTCCTACCTACCTTTTTCTTCTTGCTTCTTCTCTACTTTCACTTTTTCCTCTTCTCTTCTTGTTCTCCTCTTGTTCTTCTTTATCCTCCTCTTACTTCTGGATTGTTTTTCCTCTTCTTACTATCCTCTGCTTTTTTTCTCTTTTTCTCCTCCTCCTCTTATAGATGTCGGAGAGGAAGGCCAGAGGTCTGAAAAGATTTCGAGAGGTGCCATGGCGGAGCACCAGTTCTCAGACGCAGACGACTCAGAGGGCGGCGAGGAAGACGGCGATGAGGTAGACGATGAAGACGACGAAGAGGATGACTATGATGGCGACTCCACCCCTAAGACCCGTTCACGCTCCACCAGCCCGCAGCCTTACGGCCTGCCCTCCATGTCGATCACAGCTGTGGCCTCCTCCCACTCTGCTCCTCACCTTTCTCATCATTCAGCATCTGACCTCCTGAGCAACACCAACAAGCCTCCGCTGTTTGGCTACTTCACCACCGTGCCGAGTATCCAGATCACACCGCAGGCTCCGCCCAGCGACCCGGCCGGGAGGGAGTGCAGTCAGGCGGAGTACCAGCGAGGTCTGCAGCGGGCGCTGGGTAGCAGGCTGCTGGTTCCACCCTCCTCCTCCATGGACGAAGACCTCCCTGTCCCCTCCCCAGACCTCTCCTCCACCTCCTCCCGCCTGTCCTCTCCAGGGCTGGACCACTCCGGCTGCCCATCCCCCATCTCCCCTTCATCCTCACCTTCAGCCCACCGATACCTCTCCCCATGTCGTGACCTCTCGCCCCACGCCGGACACCTCTCACCCAGGCGGGACATCTCTCCTCTGCGTCACATCTCCCCCAAGAGGGACCTGGGGGTGGCAGGGGGATACCGGCGAGAGCTCTCCCCCAGGAGGGGACACCTCTCGCTGCTCTCCCCTCTCTCTCGGCCCACGTCTCCAGCAGGAAGAGACTACAAGCGTGACCTTTCACCACGAGGCCACCACAGGGGGATGATCCGGCCTGTTTCTCCTCGCCGAGGGCTCCACCAACACCTCCACCACCAAAGGTGAGTCGAGGGGAGGATGACCTGACTGAGGTTTTATTATGTCTATGTGAGCGTTGCATTAGTCCGCAACGTCCAAATAGAAGCAAACTGGTTACAAGTTAAACGTTTTTCAATCTATTAGAGTTTTCGTTTGTATTTATTCCTCAATTCACAAGAGTAGCAAGCCCAAACACTTTGGTTAAATGGACTGCATTTAAATAGCAGCTTTACAATTTTGCCTCTGATTCACCCATTCACACACATACTCACACACCAACGGTTGCGGAGCTGCCATGCAAGGCGCTGGCTTGCCGATCAGGCATTTAGGGTTCAGTGTCTTGCTCAAGGACACTTTGACATGTGGACAGGAGGAGCTGGGGATCAAACCGCCAACCTTGTGATCAATGGACGACCCGCTCTGCCTCCTTAGCCACAGCCGCGCTAATGCCTTTCGAACGGTCCAAGCTCAATGATTATTATAGGCCAACCATTTAAACAGGTACTGTAGGTTGAATCGGGTAAAAATGATTAAAAAACAAACCAACCACTGACATAAAAATAGGGCGCAGAGAGCATATTTCAAAGGAAAAGGTGCTGCAATACATACAAATGTACAAGATCAGCAATGCAGGACTTTTACTTGTAATGGAATAATCTTACAATGTGTTATTAAGTTAAAGATTGTATATACGTCTTATCTTTGATGAAGGTTTAATGTGAAATTTCTACTTGCTTGTGACTACCAGCCAACAGAGTGGATTGCGGGGCCTCAGGACAGGTCACCAGGCTGGGGGTTTGGGTCAGGCAGAGCTTGACCCTCTGGGACGTCGCAGAGGCAGCGCAGAGATGGAGACGGTAAGAGTCCATTAAACTTCCAAATTAAAGACTCTATAGTCGAGTCTGAACAAGTTTACTCTGCTGCATTCTCGACTGCCACTTTATTTTTCTGTATGTTGTTCTTTATTTTACTCATCTCTGTTCTCTATAATGTGCTGGCCAACTTTTCTCTTAACTCTTTTTTGGGTCATGTACTGTCATGGAAGTTTTTGGTATGTACTGTAGGTTTTAACATATTTAAAGCTACACCAGGCAACTCTGCACTTTGGCTCACTCAAGTGGCAGCATGACATAACTGAATATATGCATTTTGGAAAGACTTCATTACCCAGTTCATCTTTGTGTCATAGAGAAAGACAACATTTTCGCAGCAGAGCGCTCACTTGCTATAGTTTAAGCTTTACATTTTGCTTATAAATTTCAATTTGTCACTTATAGTTTTTATTAAGCCTGGCAGCAGAGTTTCATTTGGAAAGTTGGGGTGAACCTTGTGTCTTTGTTAGCAGGGATGGACTTCTCACTGTTGCCACTCCACTTTATATACTTTAAGTTAATAAAATTGGTGTAGTTTTTAATAATAGAGTAAATTCATTACAATAATTAGGGTTTTGTTTGGAACATTTGCCTCTCTAAACAGTACGAACAGAGTACATTAATATTTCGGTGCTTAACTGTGATTTACTAAACTTTTGCTGCTCAGTCTGTGGTCCAATGTGGTAAACCTAAAGTAGAAATGTGGGAGATGGAGGAAAAGGAAAGAAGAGAAAAGGGGGGAGCAGAGGAAGACAGAAAAAAAGCTCTCAGAGACAAAGCGGGGAGAAGAAACCCGTCTGGCAGACAAAGCAGTAACATTCAGAGAGGATGAGGGAATAAAGAGCGAGTCAGATAGACTATGTGTGTTAGAGAGAGGGATGATTGAAGATAGGGCTGCTGGGTTTTGGTGGTAATGGGATCTTGGCTGGCGGTGGTGTGGTTAATAACACGGCTGTTTTTCTTCTTAAGAGCCCTACTTCAAACTCTGGCTTCTGCTGCTGGTCCCACTTAAACAAAGCGTGAAGCAGAGAGTGAGACTGGCTCAGCTTTGATAACCGACCATTCTCCAAATGATAGATTAATGTTTTAACAACCATTATTCAGGCACAAGATGTTTGATTGAGCCTTCATGCTTTCTATTTGTTATTTACCTGCTCTCAAGTACAACCACACATTTCTGTTTTTGCACTTTTCATCAAGGCTTATTCATTTATTTAGTTACATAATATTTGGTTTTCCATTGCGAAGCCTCAAATGTGTGTTTATTGTAACTAGTACTGTCCAATGAGTTTGTGTATTTCTTTTGTGGGTTTGTGCCGTGACATAAAATTTAAACGTCAGACTAAAAATCAACATAGAGGTTTCTTCAGAGTTTTTGTGGAAGAAGAAATTTTCAAATCACCTCACTGGTTCATGATTACGTCTACGGACGACAGCGTGTTTTCATTTGTCTCCTCTTGTGTTTCCAGGAATATCGTTCGGGCTCACCGTCGCCAGGGGAACGGGACCAGGGCGGTAACCAGTCCAGCCCACCTCACCAAGTCCTGTTCAGTCATCTTCCTCTCCATTCTCAACTCCAGGTATTATTGTTAAATTTTTCCCCCCCTTTTTACCTAGTTTTATTTTTTGTATTTTGTTTTGTTTTAATATATTAAAATGAATTTAATATTATTGTTCATTTTTAATTTTATTTTGTACATTTCATTTTAAGGTAATTTTTTTAAATTTTCATTTTATTTTGTGTTTATGATATTTTGCATTTTCTTTAATTTAATTTTATTGTTGTTATTTTATTTATTATTATATTATATTTTCTAACTTTTTATTTTATTATATTTTGAATCTTTTATTTAATTACATTTTTTCCATTTTATTTTCAATATTTTATTATTTTGTATATATTTAAATCTGGATTTTAGTTTTTAAAGCACTTTGTAAATAAAGAAAGACAGATGTCTTTATTAATTATTATTATTAGCACTATAAAACTATTTAGCAGATTTGCTGAAGCAAAATAAATCATACCCAGTAAAAACAAAGGCCATTGGTTCCAACTGAAGACATAAATTTATTAAGAAACATCTCACAAATATATAGTTTCATTTTTAAAAAAAGGCTCAGTAATTTCCTTAAACAGCTGGTCACTGTAGTTTTTAACAAACGTCACTCAAACAGGAGGAAATAGGGCATTTTTGGGGGACTATTTTCAGCGGCGGATTAATCCACATTCGGTGCTCTAGTGAGTATTTGGGGCAGCAGGACGGTGTGTGTGGGACTGAGTCAGAATAAACTACAGTGTGTGTGTTCATGGTGATGAAGGAACATGTCACCCAGTGCAAATGATGTGTTTAATAATTTTTGGACAACAATGGAGCTCCATGGCACAGAGGAAGAAAATGTATCAGGCTTTGATACACACACAGTACTTGTTAATAGATGCGTTAATTGTTGGTATCATCAGACTCCCTTAACAGGCGATTCAATGTGAAATTTTCATTTCAGGTGCGTTCGCCGTTCCCAATGATCCCCATCGGAGGGATCCAGATGGTACACTCCGTCCCCACGTCTGTCACCACCCCTCTGGCCCAGCAGGGGGCACAGCAGGTTGCATCCCGCCGGGTGCTGCAGAAGAGCACGTCGGAGGACTCCAACACCAGCGAGGCCGCCTCCCCTCATTTCTCCTCCTTCACTGAGAGGGGAGTTCGAGGAGGAGCAGGAGGAGGCGAGAGGCTGAGGGAGTTGACTTCACCTCACCCCTCATCGCAGCAGAGGGAAGGAGGAGGAGCGAGGCATGAGCAGGAGGAGAGCATCCACACCTGCACCAAGGCCATCGCCTCGCTCTGTATCGACTCGGAGGAGCTCGCCGAGAGAGGAGGAAGAGGCGGAGGGGATAAAGGAAAAGATGGAGGCAGAGCTTCTTCCTCTTCTTCCTCTCCTTCTGCGTTGCCCCACGACTCCCAACAACAGCAGCGCTCGCCATCCATCTCCATGTCGCCGCCATCTCCTCACCCTTCACCATCTCCTTCACAAGGTCCCGGGATTCAGCACTTTAGCGGCCTGGAGCCCAGGCCCCCCTACCCATCAATCCCCGCCTCCCCTCACTCCTCCTCCTCCTCCTCTCCGCACCCTCCCAGTCCCGGATCTGAAACCCTGCAGCCTCCAACAGTGTCCAAACCACTCAAGCTGGAGAGAGACAGGGAGGTAGAAAGCACAAAAAGAAGCAAAGATGTGTCGTAGTGTTGCAGACGAAGAACAAGAGGAGGAGAAACGATGGATTTCTTTTTTTTTGTTTTTGGATAATAGGAAGGGATGAAGTGCAACAGAGAGAGAAAATACTTTTGCACACTTTACACACACTTTACACTTACATACAGTTTATACATACATAAACACACTCTCTCTCTCTCACACACATACATAAATACAATGCATACAAAGAAAAACAGCTCTTGTCAAAAAAAAGACTATAACACAAATGAACTTGCAGTTTTGCAGTTTTAATGTATGTGTACAGCATGCCTGTTCTAACCGGGGCCTGCTCTCAGAAACTTTCTTATTTAAAGACTTCAAAGAGGATCTGCATACGGTTACACATGTACGTTAACTCCCACCAACACATGAGCCCGACCAAAATCTGCTAAAAAAGGACTCTGGTTAAGCGGTACGTCAAAAAAACAAAACAAATTCAGACAGCTATGTGTGTGCCTTTTCTTTAATCTTTTTTGTTTGTTAGTTGTTTTTTTTTGCTTATATTCTTATAAGCAAACAAAGCAGGAAGGTAAATGTAAATACATTACTATCACGTTTTGCGTATCAGCTTTGTAATAAATGCAATCCCCCCCTCCCCCAACCCCCTTCTTCCTCCCCCTACTCCTGTGTTTCTTTTTTTTCTTATTTTATTTGGACACCTTAAAGTCTCGACAAGCGATGTGAAGTTATGGATATTACTATTACGTACGGTTGCACTAAAACATATTTTTATATGAGTGAAATTTTTAAAATGGCTTTTTTTGTGTACAGCAGCAATTCTATAATACTATTTATTATTGTTACCATGTTTCATAAATTGTACATTTTTTCTTAAATGTCGTGGATGCCTTTTTCTATGTAAAGCATGGGTTTTTTGCTATCGCTTACATTAGGGACGAGGATATGTACACTGTAATATGGCTTTATATGTTAGACCTATTTATATACGTCTAAGTGAGCCCCCTCTGCTTGGAGGTATATACACATAGAAGTAAGATTTACCAGAATATTTACCCAGCATATGAATACATACAGTATATAGACTCTATCAACCTGTCTATCTATCTATCTATCTATCTATCTATCTATCTATCTATCTATCTATCTATCTATCTATCTATCTATCTATCTATCTATCTATCTATCTGCACTTAACATTTAGATTGACATTCACATTAAGGTTATGGTAGTTTGCTTGTACATTTTCTCTGCTGCTCTTTGCCTGTTCCTGGTTGTGATTTTTCTTGTTTTTTACTTACTTTTGTGGTATTATCTCTTGTTTTGATTTTTACGAGGCACAGATTTGCTCTCAGCATTAAGTGAATGAACATGCCTTCTTGCACCGTGGCATTCTGCTCAACTGTTGGTTTTAAGCCCCCGCCCCCAACAACACCTCCATCAGCATTTGAGATGAATATCGACGTTACACTGATTAAAGGTAGCTCCACATTCTGAAAAACAACTTTGCTTGAATGAATACAGTTTTATTCGTCAGATATCTGAACGGGGAAAACATTCCATTCCATGTAAATGTTCAGTCAACTCCCATAAACACACACTTACACATAAATTTTTTGGCATTGATGCACATTGTGGCCATGGCAATCAACCCACCAAGACTCTTATTTAATGGCTTTATTTATGTATACACATATACAAACACATACACCAAACTCTCTGGCAAATGCACCTTATAATTCTTAGGATCTCTGCTATGGAAGTCCCAGCACTCTGGTCAGTTTTTTGCAGCAAACTTTTATTGAAATGGAAGTGTTTAGGAGCAGAACTGCTCTGCGCTCTGAACCCCAAAATTGTCTGAAAAAATAATAATAAATTTAACAGTTGTGACATTGAGGCTTTCTGCACTGCCTTTTTGACCCTTCTGTGACCCCTCCTCTTCTCCTGGATATTCTTTGTGTAGCTAAGCAATATTTAGCCAAAACTCTGCTCACCAGCAGGGAGTGTATTTGTTGCAAGGCAACAATAAGCATACTTAAAAATCCTAAAATCAGGAGAAGAAGGGAGCAGTTGGGGGTTGTGGTGATTTCAGTGGCACAACTCTTTTCTCTTTTGACAGTTTTGGGTGGAGTCGGGCAGGCTGCAATGTGAGTGTGTATCTCTGTATTCTGTATCGGTGTGTATTCAACCAGTATATCCTCTTCTTACGACTTTTTTTCTATTTCGATCCTCCCTCTGTTATGTACACTTATCATGACGACAATGATGTCTTTAAAAAAAATCTCTTTCTCTCTTTCAAAGATATCAAAGCACAAGTCATTGTTTAGAAATGACAACAATACAAAAAAAACGACAAAAAAAGGTAAACGTGCATAAAAAAAGGGTAACTTTTGTGATGGTGTTCTGTGGAATTAATACAAATATCATGTATGAACCCAGTTGCAACAAGGAATCGCAGTAGAAGTGGAAAAATGGATTGTTGTTTTCAAATAAATATGAATAGAATAATTAGTTTGTCTCTGCTCCTTTTTTACAGCTTGTGACTGTGTTTTAGTGATGACAGCATATTTTGTCCAAATTCTTTCAATTGTGGAAAAAGTATTTTCTGATTTCCAATGCTACAGTATCTAAATATTTCTCACTTTTACAACACTTGTAGTAGTACTAATAGTGCTTTTAATACTAATAACAGTAGCGGTACTATTACAGTACACTATCAGTAGTGACAGTAATAGTAGAAGTAAAGGTATTAGCAGTTATGGCACCTGTAATAGAAGCAGATGCAGTACCAGTGTCAGAAATAGTAATCACTACAGTTGAACATTCACAGTATCAGTTGTGGAGATAGGAGTACGTAAGATTAATTAATATTAGAGATGAATTCATATATCTGCATTATATTTGTACTTACTGACATAAGCAATAACTGTATTGACATTTTGAGTGTTTTATTTAAAGCAAATATCACTGATGCTTTTTTCGCTGTCCCAGTTACAAAGCTAATAACTTAATTTTGAAAGAGATACAGCTGGGGGGGTAGTTATTGCCCAACAGTGGTCCCTCTGTTTTGGCTGAGCGCCCCATCAAGCGCATTTTCAGTGTTGGTAGGTGGGAAGCTGGTGAGGGATCATGCAATTGTCGTTGCACTAGGGACGCTAGGTGAAGAGACAGCTGTTGAATCCATACATGTCAGCTATTTCACCAGACCATCAACAACGAGCAGGGACTATAGTGGGAAAGGAATTTGCCAAAAAAAAAGGATAAAAATTTTAAAAATACATTGTAAAAAAAAAATAGCACGTTTGTATTTTCACACATCAAAATCAACACTGCTTGGCATGTCTTTCAAATGTGTTCATATTCTGGCTTGTGCTCCTACTGACTCAGCTGTCAATCAAACACGTCCAATATCGTATCCCCTCAGAGGCTTGGAGGCTAAAGAATACTTTTTTATATATTCCCAATAGCCTCTCAATAGCAAATAAAAACTTTGACTGCAAAAGCAATGAGTTTTGTCATTTCAGGACCAGGACTACCTTATTTTTGGACCTGCATTTGTGCAAAAAGGTAAAACAGAACAAAAGACAAAGAAAGAGAAATAAATAAATATTGGTGTCAGCATCAATATGGGAGGGATGCATCCATCCAGTATGTCTTTGCATCTCTAATTAATAGCTACTACTTACAGTAATAGCAATAGTAACACCAGTGATAATGACATAGAATAAATAATGGTAGTAGCTGCAGTAACAGTGGTGTCAGTAGAAGCGGCAGCACAAATTCAAACCCACATCCAGCACAAACGATCTATTTGAAAATACTCTTTGAACAAGGTCAGCTAATAAGTCTTCACCACATATGACTCTAACTGTATTAATTTCTTTATTCTTCACCCTCTTTCTGTCTGAGCCTTATTTCTAATTTTAATGTAGTCCCTGTCATTAGCCATGTCCCACATATGTCTACCTGTCTACTTTTTTGGTGGTGTTTTTTTTTTTTTCTTTTTGTTGACACAACTGGGTTGGTGTCAACTTACATTTATTCTGTCAGTCTGTCCATGTGTCGGTGAGTCCCGTGGCCTTTGATAGAAGATGATCAAGCGAGTTATTTTGGTCCTGATTAGCGTTTGGAGGAATCACTTTCATCACTAGTTTGTAAGGTGTGAGTGTAGTTTTCATGGTTCAGCGCTGCGAGCATATGGAAATGTCCCCTGAGACTCGTATGTGTTGCTGTATGTGTGTGTGTACAAGCGTGGCACTGCCTTTGTGTCTGTATTTGTAGGTGTTTCTGCATGTTGTTTGCAATGCACGTGCATAACATTGTTAAAGTCTGCAGACAGATTGTACCTGAACATTGCACAAACAAGTTCCTATTAGCCAGTCAATCAAACAATCAATCATTTTGTTAATCAATCAGCAGTTAGCCATTGTTAGAAATAGGTTCTTGGATTTTAACAGAGCAATGAGGGGTTAATGAAACCTGTATGACATGACAAACAGTGTTTGTTGGGAAACACATTAGATATTCAAATTTACCAACCGGAATTTTTATTCTGGATCAGCAGTTCCTTAAATCTATATTGACAATATAGGTCCCCTCTCAGTGCTTTCCAAAATGACCCATATGACTAATGAAACAACTAATACCCTTTCTGAGCTTGTCATTATTCACAAGAGGTCCCTACCTAGGAAAAACATAAATATAAATAACATAAACACGGGTAGTTTGAAGGTTCAACTGAAATCACAATCAGTCATCCCTTTCTGCAGTCAAAAATCATGTTAAAGTGATTGTTATTATTATTATTATTATTGTTGTTAATATTTGCTTAATATTAAAAAAGTTTGGGGAAATATCAGAAATATTCCTTTTCCTCTCAGCCACTGGAGGGATGTGTTACTGTTTGGTTTAATCGACAGCAGCTGACAGGCTGAGCCCCGGCAGGGGAACAGAGACAAGGGCAGTGTGCACAATCGCTCCCTATTTACTACACAGTAAATCGCCATTTTATTTGAGTGTCTGAATTTGGAGTGTGTAAATGTATCCACTATATAGTGCCCTCAAAAAATCCACAATGGAACAAAAAAGTAGTGTCCATGGCACGTAGACTACTTTCTGCTAAGAATCCCACAATGCAATGCGACGCATTTCATAGATGCGAAAATTATATAAATTTATAGATTAATAAATGTCGGAAATCTCAATTTACAGCTCACTACAGAGTAAATAGTTTAGTGTCTGTTATATAGGGAGTAGTGAATGAAAAGTAAACAAACTGGCACTGATAACTGTAGCTCACAAGCCATGGACACTGTTTTGTTAGCAGTGGTATTGAATAGTGGAATTGAATGGCCTTCCTGTGAGTGTCAGAGTATAATCATGACGTTTCTGCTTTATGCAGATGTGGCTTAAAAGGAAATGATTCAACTGGCTGCATGAAAAGAAGTCCTCCATCTAAGAAGACGGAGAACCACAGGCCTTCTGACTGGTTGATGCAAAAATAGGGGGCACAATCGTGATTAAA
Organism: Siniperca chuatsi; assembly: GCF_020085105.1. Lineage (NCBI taxonomy): Eukaryota > Metazoa > Chordata > Actinopteri > Centrarchiformes > Sinipercidae > Siniperca > Siniperca chuatsi. Next base: position 25,329,669 of record NC_058057.1, read on the forward strand.
GAAATGTGCAATTTAATTTCAGCTGGACTTTAAATTAGTGATGCAACTCAAACCCTCTACAAAGAGAAATTCATGATTGCAAGGACAACATGGAGTCAAAGTGAAAATAGTAGTTTCTTCATTTTTCAGCACTTTTTGGCAGCAGACCCACTCGCATGACAAAAATAAAAATAAACATGAAAAACCAACAGTTTTCTGCTGTGGGGATCACCAGCTTTTAAAAATATCTTCTCTGCTGGTTTTGTATTCACATTCCTTATACCACACTTTGACTATTATGGTTTATTATGAAGCATTTCGCAGGCAATAATTATGCCTGTCGCTGAGTGTATCATTTCACAACTGGGAGTTATTTTGCAAACTCACGCTATAGCCGCCACACTGTCAGAGCCGCAGCCCGACTGATACGGGACAGATCTCTAAGTGCACCCTGGGAAAGCTCCCATTTCTGGTTGTGTGTCACCCAAATCGGCTTGTTTACATGCCTTAATGGTTAGTAGCAAACAGCCTGTGGTGGGACGCCCCGTGTGTGTGTGTAAAAGGGAATACCATGTTTAGCTGCAGAGCTGTTCCCAGCTGTAATTACCTCTAAAGATAAAGCAGGGTTTTCTTCTTCTGCCAGATTTTAGGAGATTTCTCTGGATCATTGAGAAAATGTCATCTTACAGATGATCCACCAAGTAGCACATACAGAATTTAACTTGAATATGTAGTTTTAAACTTTTTACACATAAAATTTTAGCCTAACCCTTTTTACATAATTCCTTTGAGTTTGAGTTGAGCATCTTACAGTAAACAAAAGATAAAAACAAAAATGTAGTGAAGCTAGCCTACAGGCCACAGCATCTACATGTGCAGCCGTTGCCTTAGTCAAAATCTCCCGATCCAGTCGATGTGAACATTTTTGGCTTGGCTCTTTAAATCAAATCCAATCAGAGCTCATTCAATGATGTTTCGGCAATAAAGCAAAAAAACAACAACAACTATTTAAAACAAAAATGTAGCAGGTTTGAAGGAGCTACCAGCTGCAGCCGTTTAAGGTCACTGTCCTGCTCCTCATAGGCTTTTGTGAAGTTTACACCCCAGCCAACCCAACTAACCTTACCGGTGATAAAGTGCCAAACACTTCAGTTAGTCCTCATCCTAAAAGCCTTTTTTCTTGCAATAATAACAGTTAAAACATACTGTTTGAAAACAAGAACAAGTATGTAAGCTAAGCAGCCAAACGGGGTTATGCTTGGCACCTATGTATTGATATTAAGTCCCAAGGCGAGTCCATGTACAAAACCTTATGTTTCAGGTCCTAAGGATGTCATTATTTGTCTGTCTGTCTGGTCTGCACATCCAATGGCTGCTGTTGGATTAATTAAAAGTTTGTCCGCTGCACACTTTTTCATAACATTTTAAATCTTTGGGCTTGGTGAGAATATCAAGTCATTCCAAGTCCTGCATCGGTTGTTTTTATTTTGCTCAGTCTGCGCCGCTGTCCCTGTCTCCAGCCACTTCTCACTTCCCCCAGGCCCATGCATTTCTTAGGAGCTCTCCAGACTTGCCATTCTCCATCCATTCACCAGATGCCCTCAGAGTCACCCACCAGTCCCAGTCACCTGACTCCTACATCCACCTGCTCACCTGTTCCTCATCCCCCAATTACCCCCACAGTATTTATACCAGCCCATCTCCACCTGCTCCTGAATCACTGAACTTTTCCTTCATCCTTTTCCTTCCTGCCTCAAATACATCCTGTGACAAGTCCAAGTGAAATCACAAGTCTTTGATGTTAAAGTCAAAGTTGAGTTGCAGGTTTTGATTGTCAGTCACAATGTGAAAGGTCTGTGAATTCTGATGTATAATGAAACTGCCTTTAATCTGAAAAGTCAAAGTGCCAGAAAATGTGTGAATAAATTACTTTTTGTATCTTCATCCTTGGGTTGGACTAAAAATTCCTTTTTAGTATGTGTTTTTTCTTTTTGACTTTTACTCATACGAGCCAGGACTGAATGAAGAAATATTGTGTATTTGCCTCAACTGTTGTGATTTCAGTTGTATTTCTTGGACTGAAGTTAAAGCCTTGTGAGTAAATGTTTGTTGAATTAAAGAGATATTCTGCTGTTTGTTAAGCCAGTTTACCACTTTGTGTGCTTAGGCTGAGAGCGAACACACTTTGACGACAAATCTTATTTTGTAACACACACTTATTTGAGATTGCTGGCTTAAATTCAACAATTCCCATCTGTCCATCTGTCCATTTTCTGCCACTTACCAATTGGCAAGTTGTGTTTGTTATTTACGTTTCTAATGAGACTGTTAGGTCAGTGATTAGCATCATATGTTTTGACATTCACAAGTAAGCTCCTTTTAGCTTTGCAATGGTTTCCCTTTATTAATTTGGTAAGCACAATGTTGAACTTATGACCCAAGCTATGACCAAGTTAATGTGTTATAATTGCTGCCTTTCCGGAGCGTTGATGAACATGAACACTAGTAAATAGGACAGAGGTGTATCCTAAACTGCGTCATTGCGGGCTGACGCACCACATCACGCTGCCAATGTGTGTCGCTCTTCGCTGCAATTAGAGCTAACGTGATTCCTATAGGTGAACTGTGCAGTTTAGTTCATTGATACGGGGGTGGCTTGTATTAGCTGCATCTTATAAATCTTTTTACTGGCTATGACAGTTTGATTTGTTTCTTACACATGAGACTCAATTTAGCACATTCTTTGGATGTAGTCTGAACAGTTTGTATTTCATTTCTAATTTCCATGGAGAACCACATGAATAATGTCTTTGTGATGACACGTGGAAAATGACGGGTGAAGTTGACTGACTGGGCAAAGCTTCATTAAATGATGTAGCATCTGCGGCAGCAACTGCACGATTCTTTTTAAACTTTGTAACATATAGTCACAGATTAATTTTTGTGGTTAATATGTTGATGGGAGAAAGCTGATTGCAGAAGACCATGCATGGGAGAAATATCAATGGGTTTTCACCAGTCCCCTGAATATTAATATGGTGTGCAGTCACTGGTCTCTCTAGGCTACCCGAGATACTAAAACCACATTTTTAAAGGACTGGCTGAATGAGGACAAATAGAAATACGAGTCAATTAAATCAACAGGTGTTTTCAATGGAAACAGACTCTCTGAGGCTATTGTTTGTCTTACTTAGCAACCGTAACCAAGGAGCGCGGAGGAGAGGCGAGACTTGACAAAGGATCAATTTGGCCTAAAAGTGGTTTAGTCTGTCCCCCGCCTGAGCGATCCAACGTCTCCGCCAACGCTTTAAAATCTGCACAGATCCATTTTCTCCAGCACAGAAGAAGGTCTGAGAATATTTTCAGTTTTTCTCCCTGCAGGAGGGAGAAACGTCACATCAAACACCAGAGTGAGATGTAGCAGCTGATCACTGCCTTACTTACTGGGAAACACACTTGTCTATGCATATGTGTTGTGTGCAGTTTGTGTGCTTGATGTGAAATAAAATGAGGTGTGTGTGTGTCTGTACAGGAACACACACACAGCCATGGGTGGGCTGTGTATGTGATGGTCTGTGTGTGTGTGTGTGTGTGTGTCATGGAGGCATCTGTTCATTGGAATAAACAACTTTCCATTTTTAGCTGCCAGGAAAAAAAAAAATTGCTAAAAACCTTCCCCTCCGCGTGCATGTGTGCGCGTGTGACCAAATGGAAATTGAGATAGCTCAATTTGTTTTTTTGTTTTTTTAAGGGAGATGCCAGCAGGAATAATTCTAAAATGAAATCTTTAGTCTTCAAAGAGGAGAGGAGAGGAGGTGAAATAACCGAGAGAAAATAGTCAAAAGAGGAGAGGAGTCTGTTTTTTCTAAATTAACAGGACAAAGAAGAAGAGAGAGGAGGTCAGAAGACAAGATGAGCTGCAAAAACTGAAAGGAGCAAAAAGGAGAATTGAGAGGAGAGTAGAGGAGAGGACAAACCCAGAATATATATATATAATTTACAAAACAAGGGGAGTGGAGTAAAGATAAGGAGAGACTAAAAGAGATGAAGCCAGAGAAATGAGAATAGAGACTCTTAATATCTAAGAACGTCGTGAAAAAGTGACCAGGCAAAGGTGAGGGGAGGGGAGAAGAGAGGAGAAACAGAGGAACCGCTTAGTTTGTATTTTAATTACTAGGGCAAAGGAGAATAGGGGAGAAGATAAAGATTTGATTTTATATTTTAAAGGGAAAAAAGAGGACGATGGGAGCGGAGGAGAGGACAAACCTCGCAAAATCCTTCTCTATCATTTCCAAAACAAGTGGAGAGGGTAAAAGACAAGAGGAGAGATGAGGCAAAAGAAAAAATGGGAAGATGGAGAGCTAGAGAAACAACAAGTAGACTACAGGACAGAGGAGGAGAGGAAAGGGGGAGGCAGAAGATGAGGAGAGATGAGAAAACGAAGGAGAGGAGGACAAGATGAGAGAAAGATGAGAGGAAAGCAGAGAAGTAGAGAAGAGGGCAAACTCAGAACATCTTCCACTAAAATGTTTCTAAAACAGTAGAAAAGCATGAAAGACAAGAGAAGTAGAGATGAGAATTTAAAAAATGAGAAGACAGAGAAGAAAATACAATGGAAACTCTTAATATTTGAAAAACAACAGGAAAATAAGACAAAGGAGGACACTGCAAAAATGTGAAGGACAGGTAAGGAGGAGAGTAAGGGAGAAGGCAGCATGCAGCAAGCAGCTTCTAAATTACAAGGACAAAGGAGGACAGAAAAGGGGAGGCCAGAAGATAAGGTGAGATGAAAAATGCTTCTTTTTTTTTTACAGAGGTAGAAGGAGGTTGGGAGTAGAGAAGAGGACAAAACCATGAAAACCTTTCCCCTATAATTTCCAAAACAAGAGGAGAGGTGAGGTGAGAGAAAAAACATGACGGAAAGGACAATGGAAACTCTCAATATCTGAAGAAGAGCAGGAAGACATGGGAGAAGGAGGACACTAGAGAAGTGTGGATACCAGGCAAGGAGGAAGTGAAGGAGAAAGAGACATCTGTGTTTCTTTATAAATTAATAGATCAAAGGTGGAGATGGTGAGATGGTTTTTGAAGTGGGGAGAAGGAGAGGACAGAAGAAGAAGGGAGTAGAGGAGAGGACGAACCCAGATAACCTTCCTCCTCTATAATCTCCAAGACGAGCAGGAGAGGGTAAAGGACAGAAGAAGAGGAGAGATGAAATTATGTTAGACAAGACAGAATGAGAAAAGACAAAAGCTAGTAAAAGGTCCAGTGTGTAGGATTTATTGCCATCTAGTGGTGAAATTGCAGTTTGCAACCATTTGAATACCGCTCGCATCACCCTTCCCTTCTTATTTTCAGGTGATTATACACCAATACATTAAAGATACTTATAAATATTATATTCCATTTCTGCCAATAGATCCTCCCAAATGTTACACACTGGACCTTTAAAAGACTATGGAACCTCTTATATTTGAAGACAAATGTGGAAAAAGAGAAGAAGAAAGACGTGACAGGCGTGTGGAGACTTGGTAAGGAGAGGAGAAACAGTTATTTATAAATTAACAGGACGAATGAAGGAGGGGTAAAAAAGAGAGAGGAGGTGAAACAAGAGGACAAGAGACAAGAGGAGAGGAGAAAAACCTAGAAAGCCTTCCTCCTTTATAATCTCCAAGAGAATAAAGGGCAGGAGAAGAAGAGGAGAAATGAGATGAGGTGAAGAGAGAAGAGAGGACAGATGGACAAGTGGAAACGCTTCATGTTTGAGGATGAGACGTGGAGAGAGGGCGATCCGTAGGTGAGAGGATGAACAGCAGAAACCTTCCTCCTCTTATTTCCAAAACAAGATGACGATGGAGAGACAAGATGAGAGAATAAAAAAGAAGAGAAGAGGAGGAGAGAAGAGAGAATGGAAATTCTTTAAAAACAAACTGGGGAAGAGAGGAGAGTATTGTGGAAACCAGGTAAGAAAGAAGGTGAGAGAAGATGAAAAACAAAGAGGTCTTCCTCGCTATTATGTCAAAAAGAAGAACGAAAAGAAGAAAAAAAGAGATGAGATGAGCTGATGTGACCACAGTTACACACTGACCCCTGTTGGCAGGCTGAGGTACTGCACCCAGAGATGTGGTCATTTGGAAGAAATGAGAAATGTTGTTTTCCTTCTGTTTCCTGGAAGGGCATCAAGAAACTTAGAGCCCATAAAGCACCCTGAGTCATGGGGACACTGGGATCAAAACATTATTTCATCAAAAGGACAAAACCACACCTCAAACATGAAAGTAAAATTGAAAACATGATTGCTCACTTTCAAACCAGCCAAGGACTTCCAGGTAGCAGCTGGCATCAGACTGCCTGAGAAACTGCTGATTGTCTCTTTTTTGTTTTACTCCAGCTCTGGGTTGAATTACATCAACAACAGGTGTAATTTGTGAATTACCAGTGTCTCTGTAATGTGTGTATCTGTCCTATTTGTGTGTGTGTGTGTGTGTGTGTGTGTGTGTGTGTGTGTGTGTGTGTGTGTGTGTGTGTGAGTGAATCAGGTCCATGTCTAACAAGTTCCAGATGTGGACACAGATAAGTTGTTTACTGCCGTATGTCTGCTGGTTGTTTACTGGAACTTCCCGTCCTGTTTGCGGTGAGAGTTAGAAGCCAGTGCAGAGCCGCAGCCCCCTCTGTGTAGATGATATGTGTTATTTATCTGCTGTACGCTGCCATTTTTTTTTGATTAAAACGTTGTTTTGATTAAAAGTTTTTTTCCATCTTAAATTACAAGACCAAAGCTCTCCATATGAGCAGTTAAACAGAAGTTATAAATGTGGTTTGATGTGGTGACCAGAAGCAACAACACTCAACTATTCTGCAACTTACAGTTGCACCCAAACATTTCGATCATGGACCACACCACATTTTTGCTGACCACTTTTAACTGTCCAGGAGATCCTGTAAACTGGTTATATAGTTATATATAGTTATAGTTATATATAGATAAATAGGAGAGTAGATGTCTTCTCTGGGCTGGGCTGTTATCGTCTGCTCCAACACCAAACAGAGACGGTGGGGGAAAAAACAGAAAATTAAAATCCACAAAATTCTGCTCCATGAAATTAATTTTACTTTTACAAATCTCCATTGAATCCTCATGCAAATCGGGACCGCTAAAGACCGAGCTGTCTGCCTACAGAAGGTGAGCCACAAAGTTACCCCTGCATATCTCTTTCCAGCTTGGTACTACGTGTCCTGGCCAAAATTCCACTTTTACAGCATTGTGTGTTTTAGCAATGATGTATTTCTTCTGATTACAATGAGAGAAATTATGGAGTTTGATGATTTAAATAATAAGCAACAATCTCGTGATGGGTTTGATTAGCTAACGTTACTCGATACCGCACAGTCACATCCAGACTGTGGAGGTCGGTACGTTAATGTTATATTTTTCCCATAGACTGGCATAACCAATTTCAGACGAGGGTTACTAGATTTATCTGCGAAATAATTACTAGGATAATGATAGGGTAAGATTTGGATCAGATTCAAACTTAGACATCCCACCAATATAATTTCATTTTGCATGTGTGGACTTGTTTAGCAGCACTAAATTACTCATATTGCCAGACCTAATGTCAATGATCTGCACTGTAAACATTACACAAGGTGACGCCATATCCCTCTGCTTTGTCAGTGAATTTACTACTCTGAATTTACCCCTGTATGAAATGTTTTATAAGTTGCCTTGCCTTGAATGCAATTCATGCAGCACTTAATATGAGAAAACTTTTTAAACTCAGGTTAGTAATCAAGTGGACCCACTATCGCGCCGTGAGTCGGAGACAGTTTGTGACTAGAGTGGTAGCGTTACTGGTACACTGTTCTCGTAAAGGGGGTTTAGGGCAGGCAGTGAAATTTAGGCACAACGATAAAAAGAACAGCTTTCACCAAGTACGACTCGGTTCCCTTTGTTCGTACCAAAGAGCCGCTGAAAAGAATCGCGAGTGTAACATCACAACATCTGTGTGATGGTGGCGGCACTCGAGACGCCCATTTCGTCTACATGTATGCAGTTTAGATTTTTTAGATTTAAACATTTGGAGTAGATTTACATGGACTGCAATAATCTGAATTTAAGGCTGTTTTTGCTGGAAAAAGTGGCACTATACATTCATGTGTTCACAACTGCAGATTTCTCCATCTTCTCAAGTCAACTTGTTTCAAGAAGGTGTGTGTCTGTTTCTTGAAAAAAAGAGAATAAAGCCACTAAGAAGGTCACTAAGACAGAGGACATTTGATTTCATTTTTGATTATGCTAACTAGCAGCATAATGTAACCTACTAGCTAGCTAGCATTAGCAGAACTTGGTACATTATGCTCCTGTAGAGGTCAGGTGGCACACATGTTGTGTTTTTTTTAACTTATTGCAGAATGATGAAGACTTTAATCAGGTCAGAATCAGAATCAGAAATACTTTATTGATCCCCGAGGGGAAACTCTTTTGTTACAGCTGCTCACTGTCACGTCAGTGCACACAGGAATAGAAGTACTAAGCAAATCAAAATATAATACACTATAATACAGGTGAGATAAATTAAGTACAAAGTGGATATAAGTATAAAAGCTAAAATAAGTGTAAGTACCAAAGTGGATTTAGAGGTTAATAAGTATGCACGGTATAATAATACAATGTAATAATATAATAGGTAACAGTGCAATAATGAGTACTGTCAAGTAAAGTTAAGTGTAGCTTATTAAGATGATTATGAGACGGTGGATATTGCACAGCAGTAACAGAAGTATGAATAAATATCAATTAATCTCAGTCAGTACCAGAGCAGATCAGAAGCTGGAGGCAGGGGGGAAGTAGAGAGCAAGATCTGCTGATGGTGCAGATATAGCTGGACGCAGGTCAAGCCTGGTCTGGAGGATCCTCCCTGTGGGTCTCCCCTGCACCAGTCTCCTCCATCACCACCTGCACCTGCAGCCCTTTTGCTGACCACTCAGAAAGGCTTGTTCTTTTGCTTTTATGGAATTTTGCATTCACTATTTTTCAAAACTTGGTTTGGAGTCAAATTTCAAGTTTTAGATGTTGGAACTCTGCCCTGCCTGCCGTAAAGGTTAACCGCTCCCATATTTTTCAATCTGTAGCTAAAAAACTGGTGTGACTCTATACCATTTTGCAGTTTTTGTACCATTTCTTGTTCCTGAAATACATAATAACAAATGTTTTCAGCCGTATCCAACAGCGAGTATAACTTTCTGCATAGACTAGAGTGTGTTGTTGTAGCTGATTTTGAAATGACTTAAGTCCTTGGTCTGTGTAAAACAATAATAAATGAACAAAAAAGTATACAACATTGTCACACATTACCTGGAACTGGAATATGTGTTTAAAGGCTTCAGCTAAAGCTTTTTAATGACAGTGTCCACCGCAGACTTGAGATTTGTATAGTCTCTCAGAATCATCTCCATCTGGGTGTCCTCCAGGTGGCCATTCTGGCAACTTCCCATCCTCCAGACTGTTCATCACAGCGAGGTGGATGGTGCCAGTCCAACGTGACGGCCAAAAACACATTCTCTACTCTCTTAAAAAATATCAGAAGGTTCTGCACTATTTAAAGCTGTAAATAACATATGGTTACAGACCTGATCATCATGTAACGGATAGCATTATTTTTGTCTTTTTCACCAGTGTTTATTTCAGTTAAAAGGCACATGAAAAGTAAGCAATGTGGTCATTTTGGTTGGGGTTTTTGTGTGTGTGTTTGTGTGTGTTATTTATGGCAAGGTCAACTCAAGAGTAAGCTTAAAATGATATTATTATGATTAAAGAATATATTTTTCAAATGCGTTCGTAATGTCAAAGGAGTCACTCGTAGTGCTGAACCTAATAATATCAGCAACTCTCTTTACCGACCTCTTTTAGCTTCTTTTAGCTCATTGTTTTGTTTTCCTGACACATTTACTGTATGGTTCAGTCTCAGTGATCCAAAAGGGTCCAGTATGCTTCAGATAAAGTAGTTCATACTTTGTCCGAACACATGTTAAGGCAAAAGTGTTTATACCTGTTCTGAATGGCCACACTCGAAAGCAGAGTGCCGTCAAAGACAGGGGTGAAATGCAATGAATCGTACAAATGGGGATAACATTGTGCCACAAGGTCAAATCCTTTCTGACCACCACACATCTGTCCAACCACGGCATGGAGTGTAAATGTCGGATTGCAGGTTTTGGAAAGTTACAGAAACGGTCACAGCCCCCCAATCCGACGTCGGAAATGTGTGGGGGGGCTTCCAAAACTATTCAACCATCCGACAAGACGTTCTGACGGTGTATACTGGTGCCTTAACACTTTGTCTGAAACATACTGAGGCCTTGATCAACTTTGCATCCAGCAGCAAACAGCTCTAAAAACCCAATGTACACCAACTGCCCAGCAGAAAAAGGCAGTTTGCAACTATTTGGTGAAGACCCAGATATTTTTCTCAGGAGCTGGTGGAAAACAAACCTGGGATAAAAGGAGATTGAATATTCTACTTATATTTATCAGGTGGACAGAAACATGACTCCAACTTCTAGCTGGATGTGTCAATAGGCAGCTGTTTGCTAACAAATTGGCCATAAAAATGTTCTTTGAGGTGATAACACATCAGGGATGTGTGCCTGTCAGCTTGTTGTGGAAAAAGAAACAAGATAATCAGGATTCAGAGGCCACAGTGTGCTGGCAGATATGAAAATGGAAGTACTGGAGGAAAAAATTTAATATTTCAGTGGCTCTTAAAGTGTAATTTATTACAACTTGGTTGATCTTTTTTTCCCAGTTAACTCTGTGAGTAGACTTGTATTATTACCAATAGAAATGAAATAAAAATAAACCAGAATGTTCCTTTAAATGCTGTCTATAAACTGTAACTGAAGTCTGGTTTGTGTTCACCTTCAGGAGTGACATTACCCACAACGCCTTGCAGGCTGTGTCAAAAGCAGTTGAGTTGTGGCTGGAGCAACAACTGCTGTGATTCACGTGTGTGTGTGTGTGTGTGTGTGTGTGTGTGTGTGTGAAGGTAGAGTTGAAAGCTTTACTCTTGGATGGTCAGGGGGAAGACAGCATCAATTTAAATTACACACACACACAAAGAGTAACCTGTTTATGATCCAACACGCCCTTGCCCTTTCTTACAGACATCAACTGAATTGATGGTCGTCCTGTGTGTGTGTGTGTGTGTCTGTGTGTGTGTGTGTGTGTGTGTGTGTGTGTGTGTTTGTACTGCAGAAGATTTATTGAACTCACCAATAATAACAAAAGAAGGAAGACCATCAATAAACTCACACCAGCACACACACAAAGCCAAGTACATTTGCACATAGTGTGCATGCAGACAATACATACAGCTTATAATAATAACCATAATAACTTTATTCATATAGCACCTTCAAAAACAGAATTTACAAAGTGCTTTGACAGACGAGACAAAGCAGAAACAGGATACACAGAAGGCAGTTAGCTTATACACACAATACACAACAACACGCATATTCAGGAACATACTGTACCTGCACACACACACACACACACACCTGCATATGTTTGTACCTTGAAAATGTGTTACACTGAGAGCCAGGGCTCATGGAGAGACTGTGACGGTAGTGATAACTCTGCCAAGGCCTGACTCAGTACGTGCGTGCATGTGTGTGTGTGTGTGTCGGTGTGTGTGTGTGTGTGTGTGCACATGGTCAAGTTAAGCTATTCTTATGAGGATTGACTCTTGACAGTGCATTGGTCTTGTCAGGACATTTTGAGATGTTTTTGGGACATCCCCAAAGAGAATAATGCTGATTTTATGTTTAAAATTAGGTTTAGGGTCATGTTTGAAAGGTAATACAATATCACTATATAATGTTTTCACAAACAATGTGTGTAAGTGTGTTTGGAGAGCAGAAAAAGGGATAACTCAATTTACATTGAGCTTATCATCCACAGAAAACATCATCCCAAAACATCTAGTTTCCTTTAATTTCCCATCTTTAAGATTGTAAAGGTCCACTCTGTCTGATATCATACAGTATATATTCTGTAGCATCTTGTTCCAGCTTTTCCTTGAAGCTATATGATGTCTGAAATATTCAAACTGAAGACGCCATGTTTTTTATGGCTACAACATTCCATCAAATGGAAATATTTGATATGTCTTGTGCATCAGTTTATACACCGTTTTCCAAAATTCAGCTTGACATATTTGATATCTTTGAAAACTTCTGGATCTCCATCAGAATTTAAAATAAAGTTCTGTGGATTTGAACAAAACTTGGCCAAAGACCATGAGTTTGTAAAGTGGGGTTTCAGAGGTACATTTTTTATATGTTTACATTTTAAAATATTTTGATTGGTGTCACAAAAAGCTACAAATATAAGCTCTAAGATGAACGTGACTAGCTCTTTATGCCTCACAATCAGACGTTCCTTTTTCATGTGCTTATAATGTGAAAATAGCTCATGGTTAAGTGTCAGTAACAAAAAAACATTATGGTACCAGTTGTAGTTTTGGCCAATGAATAAACTCAAGGTCTGTCTCGCTGCTTTGTCAAATATTATTTTGGTCATGGAGCTACTCGTCCTTATTTTATGTTATTTTGTAAAGGACTGAAATGTGCACCATAAATAGCTACTATTATTACTATTTTAATGACCAAGGTCACAGAATGTGTAGTAAAGTTGAAATTAAAACAATGAAAAACATCACTTCAGCCCTAAATTAACTTAGTTGTTGTGGTTGCACAAATTTTTATAAAAGTATATAAATAATTCTAAAGCATGAAACCCTAACATTAACCCTACAGCAAACCAAGTTCATACTTTGAGGATGATTAGGGTTAGGGCTGACTCACCTGCTGACACAGCTGCTTCGTGTTAACTCATCGGCCATGTAGTCTCTGTAATGACAGCAGTTCTCAGGTGCACTTTGTTGTCAGATTGTCCAAGCTGTCTGCCTGGTCTGGACTCACTCTTGCTTTTGATTATTGTTTCCTGCCTTTTAAAACCCATCTGATCAAAAGAGAAAAGAGACTTTTAACTCTGCTTGGTGCCATTTGAACGAGGCATGGGGTGGTGAAGCCACACAGTTGATCTTACAGACAACTGGGATGTTGTTAGCTAGTTATCCAAGTTTTCAAGCAACTGATAGTTGATCCCTCAGAATTATTCAGAACATACATATTCCATCTGAGAGAAAGAAGTACAGATCTCTGAATACACTCTCCTACTGAAAGGGGAAAAGATGAACACTGTTGTGAAGTTTGTTGTTTGCCCCATTTTCATAGTCCACACTATTTCTAAGCTTACATATTTAAGTGTACTGAGAAAGTGACTAAATTAATTAGGCTCAAAAAAGTCAATATGCAGACTTTTTTGAGTGTTTTGATGCTGTTCAAGTACACTACTGTCCCACATGCAATGCACAAAGAAAACTGCAAAATACTTTAATTGTGGATGGTTGTGAAACGGTTCTAGAAACCCAAAAAATAAGCATTAATCTTTATAAAAATATGCTGATTTCTCTTTCAAGTTTGATTGGCAGGTGGTGGTCTAAAGTCGCAATTTGTTTGATTGTTGGCACATCTATCATTTCCTGTTAGTACAAAATGAGAAAATACACTTACTATACATACATTATAAAATTGGTAGGTAGTAAAGAATTGGGACACAGCTAGAGTTCCACTCCTTTTGATCTGTCTGGTTCTGCACTGATGAGCTGCAAGGTTGCAGGAAATCATGAGAGGAAATTGATTGGAGGGATTGTGGCTTCAGATAACATCATAACAAAGAAAAGATCATAAGCACAAACATCAACTGGGGTTAAATAAACATGGCAGTTAATGTTTTCTCCCATGTATGATACAATGTTGGCCATCAGTGGGAGGTTTGGATTACTAAGATTTGAGTTTACCTTCAATGGTTAAAATGATGACACTTAAACTGAAAATGAAAATAAAACCAAGGAGACCTATTGGTAGGATTGTTATTTTAGTTTATTTTAATTCCTCTGGATGCTCGTCATGGGAGACAAGGTGGAGAAATTCTTTGAATAATCATTTTCATCCGACAACATGAGAGCACAGATGACGACTCTGCAGCCCTGACTGAAGTGTGAAGGAGAGAGAGGAAAGACATGAATGTGAGGGAGAGAGGCTGCTGGCATTTATGATCAGTGTGACGCACAAGGTGGACTCCTTTCTTTGTGTGTGTGTGTGTGTGTGTGTGTGTGTGTGTGTGTGTGTGTGTGAGTGTGTGTTATTCATAGGCCTGATTGGCGTCATCAGCTCTGAGCAACCCGCTGCTGTTTCAGAAAGTCAAGCTGCGATGCAACATGTTAACCATCAGCACGCATCGTGGCCCACACCCAACTACACACAGAGCTGTCACACTGTGTGTGTGTGTGTGTGTGTGTGTGTAACAGGCAGCTAATTCACATTGTGAATAAACCTGTTCTTCTATCAGCTGTGCTGCAAACACGAGATTTCCACCAACACAAATCAGTTCAAATACACAAGAATAATTAGGAGAACAGGAATATTTATCTTTTGATTATAACTCATTCTACTTATTGTATTTTTTTTTCTTCATTTTTAACATACAGTCGGTCTGATATTTAAATAAAGATTTAACTAATTCCCAGGCTTTTATTTTGCTTTCCTTGCTTCTCACTGTTCTTTCCACAACATTAAGTGCGTGTCTTTATTTTTATCTGCAAGTTTTTACGCTTGGCTGAGGTGGAAACGTCAGTATATCAATAATAGCAAAATGCGACAAAGTGTAATGGAAACAGACTTACAATAATAATAATAATAATGTCATTAAGTGCATGAAGCACGTGAGCTTCCACTGAAGAGACGAAAACGTCTGATCTGTGCAAAGTGATGATGAGACTGTAACCTTCCTCAAATGAATACATGAAACAAACATAAATGTCATATTTCCATCACATTTTCCATACGGTTTTCCATTGTTTGAGATTTAAATGGTTGAACCCTCACTGAGGTCGAGTACTTTTATTCCGTCACTATGTCATGGTAATTGTTTTGTCATGGAGATTTTCAGCATGAACAAACCTGATGTGTTTTCATTTAATCTTAACCTAACCAGTGTTTTCAGTATTAAATACTGTGAAGGTGACACATGTCTTTTCACAAGTTAAATATACAAACACACTAAAATAAGAAATTTGAAAATGTTCAGCTTTTACATAAAAAGCTTGTCTCGTTCTCCATTGCCAGGTTTAGACCGATATTCAGGGCAGTACAACAGCATATGGCATCAATTCATCAATCACAGAATAGAATAGAAACAGAATAGAGAAGAAACAAAATGACAGAATCTAAAAAATTACATCACTCCATTAAAATTCATGAAATAGTTAACAGAAAGTAATATAAAAAATAAATCTTGGTTCTCCTCCTGTTTTTCCTAGAATATTCTGAGTACAGAAAAACTCCTATACAAGTTGGACTAACTGTGCCAAACCAATAGGAAGCCATCCGTCTCCATGTTACATGCGGATCGGTTCTTTTCCCTCTACTGATGCCAGAAATGTCGATGCCAAGTGTGTCCCATCGTGTTTTCAGCGTGTTTCCTGAGCTTCAAAGCATCACTGCAGGAACTCCCAGAGTCACCAAACCCCATAAAAACAGAATGAAAACACTGTAAAACTGCTACAAGTAGCAATTCAGAAAGGGGTGTTTTTCTGGTTTTGGTGCAATTATGAAAAAATACACAGGGGAAAAAAAAGGTTTAGCTTGAACCTATGCTTGGTAGTGTTATTTTAACCCATTCATAAAGCACTTTGTGTGGTTAGTTGATGAGGCTTACTGGAAACACTTTGGCAGGACAGAGTCACTCAGCATCCAAAGTGGAAAAATATTCTATACTCGTTTTAGGAGTTGGGTCCACTGGTCATCTAACGGAGTACTCCAGCAATTTAATATTGATGAAGTAATGAAATATTCCTGAATTACTGTTTTGTTTTTAACATGGCTAAGCTGACAAAATACTGAATGCTACACTTTTAATGCTCAGTGGCGTGTTTTGTTGGTAAATGCCCACGTCTTCTCGCCCCCAGTTTAAATTTGTGGTCTCCAAGCCCGAGCCAAGATAATTTGGGCGAAATTATTAGGGATACGTTCTCAGACTTGACAAAGCTCCTGCAGAGACATTATATACAACTGGGTAGTGAGTAGTAAACTGAACTAGATGTGTAAAAAGCAAAAGCATCAGCTTAGGAGGTGGTTCAGTTAGCGCTGTCCATATTAACCAGTGGCACACAGAATGTCAAAAAGTAACTCCACACTGGATTTTGGAAGGAGGAAAAACATAGCTGCACTGGCCTCTAAGGATTGAAAGGTGTAAGTCTCAACCTCACAGCTGGGTGTGGTCAGGTGTGGTCTGTTGCACATGTGACCACACTCAGCAGTGGTGTGCTGTAAACACTGTGGGGAAAAACATGTCACTTAAAGCACTTACTTTTTAAAGGTACCCGTAGAGTTTTCCTATAATCAAAGTTCTTTTTTTACATTCAGCGTTTCTCACCTTGAGCCCTAACTAAAGGGATACAATCCGACCTTGCCCTCACCTCACAAACTTGTTGAATACATTTCCTTCCTCAAAATGTTTGAAAAGCAGATTTAAATCGAACGTTGTTTACGTCCGTGTTTGCTGAGTTGCAGTCTTCTTCTACACTGTCTTTGCTGACACATTTCCATCTGTCAGTCGGTGGAACAGCGTAAAACTGTCTGCAGAAATATATCACGGTGCTGCATGTTCCTGTATGTGCGTCGTCATGTGCATGATACAAATGGGGACCCACTCATAAAAACATTGCTCCGCGGGGAGCAGAGGGAGCTGCATGAAGTCTGATAAAGTTGGTTTGAAGACTATAAGTTTGAAGATGAAAAAAATGTTTTCTCAGAGGCTTTCTTTCATCAGTCTTTCTGAAAAGCAAAAATATTAATTCCACTAAAAAATCTGGCAAAAAGTGTTTGGAGACTGTACATCTTATTTCATTTTTTTATGTCATGTTGTGTCACCTGCCTGGTTATTAGTCCCTCCAGGCCAGTGGTCTTTAACCACTTTCACTCTTTCCTGTTGGTTTCTTTTAATGTCGGTGGTCTGACAACTAAGGTCTGTTCTTCTGCTCCTGTCACCCAGTATGAGCTGCACTGGATGAGAGCATCATCGACAAAACCTAACACCCAAAATGAGAGACAGGTCAAAGTGCTCTGCGGGCCGTTCTGACAGTTTGATTGATAGAGGAGAGACTCTGGGGGGATTCGGCCAGTTTGGCTGCAGGTTTCGGCTTGAGGTTTGGATGTTGTGGTGGCACTCATTGGAAACAGTATCTGAGCACTCTCTCTCTCACACACTCACACTCACACTCACACTCACACACACACACACACACACACACAGTGCCTGGCAGCCATAATGTTCCTGTCCACAGGCAAAATGAGAGACAATCAAGTATCATTTCCTCTATTACCCTCTGTTCCATATTCAGTATGTGCGTGGGAGGAAAGTAGCCTCTTCCTCGTGTCTGTCAGATGAGATGAATTTAACTATTCAATCATGTAAGTAAATTTAAAAAAAAACTGTTACATTGCTCCCACTGTTGTTAGACTTCCTCGGGGATATTTGTCTGTCTACCTCCTGTTCTGACTGTGTGGAAGCACATTTTTGAATTTTCCAGAACAGGAATCAGGTTTCATTTGGGAAAACAATTGATGATCTCCTCTTGAGGAGCTTTTCTGTTTATCATGATGCAGCGATGCAGTCTGTCCACTGGGTGGTGTTGTTGTAAAGGGGTCATTATAATCCTGCATTGTAAAATATCTGAGATAGTAAATGACCAATGATCGCCAACCACTGTGGCTTTTAGAGGGAATGCTTTCTAATTTTCTGTTGATGGCTTTTGAAGAAGACATTTCCCTCAGTGAATTCAGTAAGTCATTAATCAGTTTGGCCAACTTCAAAATCAAGCTCAACATGGTCTTTATTTTCATAAATCATAATACTATAAGTATAGTCACGGAGGGAAATCCTGTCACAGTATGTCTTTCATTGTTTGCCGCTAACAAGCAGCTGTGGGTTTAGTGCCTTGCTTAACAGCACTTCACTGATCGTTTTTGAGAGATAATGTAACTGCTCTGTTACGCTGCCAAAAGATAAGTTACTCAAACCTAGAGTACTAGTTGAACTGGGTGTTTGTGTTCATCGAAAATTGGCCCATAATTCAATTTGGGATCTTTAATTCAAGTTTTTAATGGACCCACACATTTTGTCAGTTTTTAAATTAGATTTTTAATTGTTGAAATGTTTTTAAATGTTGAATATACAAACCCACCAGATGGAGGGCAATCTTATTGATCAATCAGCCTAGGCAGAACCATACTTCAATCAGGGGTGTCTCAGTCTATCACACCTAAAACAGGTGAATGGACTGAATGATACTATTTGTATAAGTACAAAAAATGAATTTTTTGAAAAATTAATAATTTGCACACGTCATTTTCTCAAATGAAACCAAGCATATCTATGATTGCACACAGAGTCCATAGGTGTCATGTTGTGCCTGTATGGTATACATACAGTATATCAAAAGGATACCAATTGGTTACCATGGGCGTATCTTAGAAAATACCCGAACATGTTTATCAAGGTATTTTTCTCAAGTCTACGGCCATATTAACCATTACATTACATTACAGTCCCCTGGCATACTGCACATTATGACAAAGACATACTTTTAAACAGTGACGATCTAACTCAAACAATACTGTCAAAATAATAGTTGCAAATAATTGTCAGCACTGAGCCACAGGCAGAGGAGAACACAGATGTTTTCTTCCCACAACACAGCACTGAAGGCATGGGCTGTATTTACAGAGTCGGCTCCATATTTATCATCCTACTCAGTAAGAAAAGATGCTGTTTTAACAAAAACTGTAAACATTTTCAGGACTGACCTTATTGCGGGAGGCAGGGGAGAGGGTAGACTCCCCAGGTTCAAATGCAGCTTTGCATTTGCACAGTCGTGATTCCGACACAGACAACGGGGATCATATCTGACAACATTATACAAGTGTCAGCCAGCATGTGTAGCTATAAACGACGAAGCAAAGTAACAATGTTTTGTCTGCAAAGTGAAGTCGGTCCCTGGCACCGCCCTTGCGCTCCTGTGTACGCCTAGATTGAAAATACAAAAAGTCAATCAACTAATTATTTCAGCTCTACTGAACATACTGTTGGGTAATTGAATTTTCAACAAAGCATCATATTTTATAAGCTCTTGATATGTTTTGTATGCAAAATTTGTAAAGTATCCTAACTAGTAAACTAGTAAAGTTATCAAATAAATGTAGTGGAGTAAAAATTACAATATTTCCGTCGGCGATGTAACGGAGTAGAAGTATAAAGTAGCAAGAAATGGAAATACTCAAGTAAAGTACAAATACTTCAAATTTGTACTTAGTAGTAAATCTACTTAGTTACATTCCACCACAGCTTTACAGTCTCTCCCTCTCTGTGAGTCTGTGTGTAAATACAGTTTAAAATTACAGCAAATTCGGATAAATTTAAATAAAGTTGTGCTAGTTGACAACAGGAAGTACATTTTCAATCATGTGTAATTTTGTTCCTCCCTCTGTCTGTGGGTCTTTGGGCAGGTTGAATGTTGAACTAATGTTCCATTAGTCCTGCTGCTTCAGGGATTCAAACAGAATGGTGACAGGAAATAAGCTAATGTCATGTTTTTTTTGTTTTTGTTTTTTATTGATTACAGCATCTTTGAGGCGTTTTCCCCATTAGAGTTCAAAGTTCAAACCAAGACGAAAACATCTGTATATCTGAACCACCAAGAAAAGTAAAAAACAAAGAAAATATAAACAAAGTAGTAAAATATTATACAGAAAATGTACTGTAAGTCAGGTTATGATCATATCATATAATACAAAGCCTCCAGAAACCCTGCAGCTCTGTGCAGTACAGAGGCACAGCTGTGTAATGCATCTACAAACAAGCACTTCTCCCTCATCTCTCATTCAAAAATAATGCTACAAAAGGTCCTGGTCAAACTGTAGTCATCCTCACCTTCATCGTTTACATGATTTCTCTCCGAGGAGCTCAGCAGACCGACCGGGCTCTTCTGAACCAACATCATGGGGAGTTCAATAAAAAAAAGCACTTTGCAAAAGGTGCAAATTAAATTGATCCATAGTGTCCCCCCCCCCGATCAGTTTGGATTTGATGATGTTGGTGTATGTTTCAGCTGATGTATTATTCACTTTTGTACCACATGTGAACTCAGTTCTGTAAATCTCTGTAATGTTTTCCAGCCTGAACTGTATTTTACCAGACACTTTGTGCAACAATCGAAACCTTCTGGTACCTGGAGACAATCTATTTAGGCTTCTGTAATGTTTCCAGGCTTGTGTCTGAACAGTGAAGGACAGCTGGCGCCTCCTGGTGGTCAGCTGGTGGCTATGCGCTCTGCACAGCACTCCGTGGACTGGAGGACTCTGCAACAACAATAGCACCACCACAATGAAATAAAACAAACAATGTGAAACACTTCTCAGCTGAATTTAGCCTGTCACAGATGTATTGGTATCAAATGTTTATGTCGGCCAATAAGAAACAATTGCATTTGTGCAGTGCACAAATGCAAAAAGATCAGAGTTCATTTAGAGACAGTTTCTCTGTTACATAGTTTGACCAACTCAGTACATATCTTGCTCACAATTCTTTCATAACCAAGTTTAACCTCTTAATCCCTAGGCATGAAAATGCCATGCCCAAAATTAATATAGTATATCTCTGCAACTACAAGGTCTATATGAATAATCTTGACATCATAATAAAAGGTAACACTTGTGAGATTTCTGCAGAGGTGTAAGCATCTGTATAGATGTCACTGGGTCAGAGTAAATGAAAATGGAACACAGCATAAATGAAAGATTTGTACACTTTTTGAGTGAATATCCCCTTTGGAATTATGTAGTTGCAGACCAAAGCCTCTAGCAAACTATAGCACCAACATCTGAACACTACCTGTGCCAAGACTGATGCTAATAAAGTGAAACAAAGTTTAGTAGAGCCACGTTGAGGCGGAATCTCCAAATTGGCCGTTTGGGTACATTTGGGTGCCATCTGGGCCATTTGACATTTCTCAGGTACCTAACTGTAAAACTTATTAAATTTCACTTACATGCCACTATAGGTATTCATTCCATCTAAATACAACTGACCTCTATACATGTTCCCATTAAAAGAAAACCATACAAAGGCAATGAGGTTTGACTCAAAATGGAGCAGATTTATATCACATACTGTTGCACACATACACACAAAAATGTACCAAATACTAAAATTAATATAAAAGTCAACTTTCAGGTCCATGGGTGTTTGGTTTTTTTGATGAATAATGGCCGTGGGTAGAGGAGAGGACAACAAAAGAAAAAAAGGAAGGCATCTGTTGTCATTTAATCTTATTGTGCCAATCCCTGAAGCAGTTCCTTTTAGAAGTTAAGCACAGAGAAACCTCACACCTCATGCAGTACACAGGGGTCTTCATTCTTTTGATGCCAGCATCTTGGCATCTCTTGCAGTACCTCCTAGATTGGGAACCATCGTCTCCATAGTATGCAGGCATGCAGGAGGTTGCTGGTGGTGGTGGTGGTGGTGGTGGAGGTGGTGCTGAGGCTTTGGCAAACTCCAGCATATCTGCAGCTAGCTTCTCCCTGAAGCGCTTCTGGGTGAATGGCCTTTTCGAGGTGGGATCATTCTTCTTTTTGTATAGTTCCTTGTGAAGAAGGAAGCTGTTGACCACAGCGATGTCCATAAAATGGTAAAAGAAGGTCTTATACCATTTCATGGTTTTGTGGTGCACACTGCAATAGTCAGTCAAAGCATCAGACAGATCCATGCCACCCACGTTTTGATTGTACTTCAAAACAGCATCGGGAATGGTCACATCCTTGATTTTCCACACACCAGCCTCGTTCACTCTCCTCTTCACAGTCTGTCCGCTGAATGCTTCATGCACAGTAGAGCAAATGGTCACTTCACGTGTGTCCATCCATTTTACAAACAGAAGTTTGTTTTGTCGTATCCACCGCATATCTCCCCTTTCTGCATTTTTTGGTAGGTCATTCTGTGTTGTCTGTGGAAAGCCAATACGTTTTTTTCTAATTGTCCCACATGCACCAGTGTTTTGTCTGGACAATTCCTCAAAGAGGGCACGGCTGGAATAATAACTGTCTACAAATAGTGTGTAGCCCCGTCCGAGGAGAGGGAATTCCATAAGGTCCATTACTGAAGTGTAGCTCAGACCCTGGCCTGGATGACTCTTCCCGTCATAGACAAAAAAATTCCACGTGTAGGACGTTAAGGAGTCCACAAGCACAAATAGTTTGTACCCCCACTTTGTGGGCTTTTCCTTCATATACTGCTTCATACTTATGCGAGCCTTAGACGTCACCATCCTTTCATCTATGGCAATGTTCTGGTAAGGCTGGAAGTGTACTTTGCAGGCATTCACGATCTCGGAGTACAGGGGCTTGATCTTGAACAGTCTGTCATACTCTGCAGTGTTCCTCTTGCGCTCGTTGGCTTCGTCTTCTGCTGGGTTGCTCAAGTGCAGGGACCATAAGATGGATTCAAAGCGATCCCGTGTCATCGTATCGGCGGGGAATCGGAAGTTGTATGGCCATTCCTTTTTCCAATAGTCCGCTCTGTTATGCACTTTTACAATCCCTGAGAAGATGATAATGGCCAGGAAAATGTAGAAATCGCTCACTGTCAGAGGTTTCCAAACAAACTTCAATCCAGCCTGCAGTCTCTTGGCAGCATTTGCGTTTGTGTTTGCGATGATGGTACGGACAACAGAGGTGCTAAAAAACAGCTGGAAAAGTGAAAGGGGAGACCATGAGGCGCTGGTGTCCAGGGTGGGGCCAGGCTGCCTGGCAGGCCTGAACCTGAGTGGGTCCGGTATTTTATCTCCCTCCTCTCTGTTATGCCACCTGTCTTCTTCCCCCTCTTTCTCCTCTCTCACCCTCGAAGTGGCAGACCCACTTCGACGGCGCTTCTTTGGACGTGGTGACTTTGTTGATGGCCCTGGCGTGTAATCTTCATCATCGTCATCATCCTCATCGTCCTCATCTTCACTTTGAAAACAAGGCAAAGGGGAAAAAAGTTGTTTTGAAATTGTGACTCAAAACATTAAAGTAACAATATATGGACTATAGTGATTTATAGTAAGAGGTAGTAATAGTGACCAGAAATTGTAAAATATTATTATAGCACATTATTCTCAGTGACTTACCTTGTGAATGACCTAAATTTAGCCTATAAACATTTGTTATCATACAATAAACTTAAATATAAAGTATAATATATAGATCACATACTCTGGCTGAGGGGGGGTGCACCCGGACACAGGAAGGGGAAGCTGTGGCTGAGAAACGGGTGCAGACATGTGTCGTGTAGAGCAGCCTCGCTGTGACTGAGCGGGGGGAGTAGTGATGGATGTTGATGGCCCTGGCGTGTAATCGTCATCATCATCATCATCCTCCTCCTCCTTGTCCTCGTCCTCATCTTCATCTTCACTTTGGAAACAAGACAGGGGTGAAAAAAGTCAGGGTTGAAACAAATCTCTTCATTCACTGACTTATAGTTTTGAAATTGTGACTCAAAACATAAAAGTAACAATATACGGACGTTAGGACTGTGTTTGACTGTTGGGTCTCTGTAAATAATATTATAAAGAGTACGGTCTAGACCTGCTCTATAGGAAAAGTTCAATGACATAACTTCTGTTATGAATTGGCGCTATATAAATAAAATTGAATAGTGACCAAAAAGTGTAAAATATTATTAGAGCACGTTGTTGTCTTGCCTTGTGAATGGCCTAAAATTTTGCCTATA
Organism: Siniperca chuatsi; assembly: GCF_020085105.1. NCBI lineage: Eukaryota > Metazoa > Chordata > Actinopteri > Centrarchiformes > Sinipercidae > Siniperca > Siniperca chuatsi. Next base: position 25,353,601 of record NC_058057.1, read on the forward strand.
AACTTTTGTTGACACACAATAAACTTTTCAGAGCAGTAGTGCATCCTGAATGGAAAGTCTAGCGAAAGCCCACAGTTACACATAATGATACAGCACTACGCAGTGATGGCTGTTGTCTCATATACTGCATTCACATGGATTCCAGCAGAAAGTAGACGGCAAACCGGATTTCATTTAGAGCAGGACGTAAATATTAGGCAGAGAATACCGGCAACAGTAACAGTAGGCAGTCCAAAGTTAAAATACTGTCACTTTTTGTCGTCCTCTGTGACGGAATTTACAACCGGATGTTACGTAGCTCCCTCACACAAGGAGAAAACATGGACAATGAGAAGCTAATGATTTTGGTGCAGCAACACCCGGAATCATATGATCTGAGTTTGAAATCCTACCGAGATATGACAAGAAAAGCTGACAAATGGCAGGCAATCAGCACAGAGCTGGGTGGAATACCAGGTAGGTAATATGTAAAGTGTATGTCAGTGCCCGATCCGTACCGGATGCCCAATCGGTTCTGCACATGCGCAAAAGTGGTCCTGTCAGTCAAAGAAAGTTACCGCAAATGTGCCTCGTGATGTGAATGACTGATCATAACTCAAACTCAAGATAACAAAATGGTTTTTAATGATTGGAACCGTGTATCATCGGATAATCCGTAATTCATTTGTAATTAGAAATTAAATTTTTTTTTATGTTTTATTTTAATTCTGTGTTCATTCAATACAATTCATTCAATATATGAAAAATACATGTTCCAGATAGTTTGTCATTATGAAAGTTGCTGTAAATATACCTCGCAGTATAAAATATAAAAATAATTTATTTTGAAATCAGTGTAATCCTCTGTTATAGAGTTTTCTATTTTTAGCTTAGAAAGAGAATTTCTCTGTTTATTTTTTTCTATATTAAAAAAAAAAACTTTATTTTTCTCACCCCTTTCAATCCATTTAAATCTGGATCGTACAAAAGCACCTTTCTCTATAAAACCCGTCTAATTCCTGTTGAGGTTCATCCAATTGTGGGGGCAGATCGTCGTCTGATATACATTTTATAAAATTCTCTATTTTTTATCTTTTCTTTTAAGCCAACTCCTTGCTAAATTGGTAAATTTCCTAATTTCGTGTTTAAGGAATTCCCAGTATCTCCAGTAGTGATTGTTAGAAAATGCACATTTCCAATACTGTCCAATAAGGTTTTTATAACTTCAGTAAATTCCCTATTACATAAAAGGGAACTATTACATTTAAAATGATTAAAAAACATTTTGTTATCTTATTTTGAACAGGCACATTTGCGGCAAGCTTTTTTGACTGATAGGACCACTTTTGCGCATGTGCAGAGCGGATCGGGCAGCCGGTACGGATCAGATGGGCACTGGCTTTGTGTATCCGACATCACCATAGCAACAGATCGCCATGTGTGTTTCGTTTTGCCATCCTCCGTCGGACTGTCTGTCTGTTTGGTTTTCCCGAGCCGTCCAGAAGGTGTTGTCCGTCTGTCTGAATCCATGTGGATGCAGCAATAACATTTCACTCTCTCTCTCTCTCTCTGTAGACGCCATTTTAGCATTGCTAATGCTAATAGCCTAGGTAAAACAAGCAGATCGTTCACGGAAGTTACACATGCACAGTATACAGGTTGGTACTTTTCCACTGTTCTAAACGTTAGACACCAAATATATATAAGTAATCGATAACAATATTACATACTCTTCCGTCTGTGGATCTTGGAAGTGGCAATACGCTCCGTCGCCGCCCGGGTCAGGCTCCGGTTGAATCAGGTCCTCGTCGTCTGACTCTGAATCTATGGGAATTTTAGCAATCCCAACGTCGTCAAAGTTAGCAATTTCAGTATTCCTGGCACAGTGACAAATCGATTTCTTCGGTCTGACATGGGGTGCGTCCCAAGCCTCTTAACTGCATCCACCTGCGTGTTTTCCTTGCGTCCTGGTCCCTCCCGCCGGGGATGCGTGGAGAGACGCAAGAAACCCATGCGCCGAGCGAGGAAATGTGTTTTTAGAGAAATGAGACGTCCTTTCCTCTGAGGCGTCACGTGAAGCGACGTCCGTTTCTGATGACTGGGCAGCTGATCACAGCTGGATCAGCTGATCACAGCTGGATCAGCTGTTAGTAGGCTTTAACAGCTGTAGAGACTTTTGATGGCGTTATCACAAGCAGCAGTGTTTTCTCTCTGCAGCCTGTTACCTGTTTAACAAACACCTGCACGTGAAGAACAAGCTGCGTGCTGTATTCACACTGTGTCCTGCTCAGAGGCACAGGAATCATTTCTACCGGCAGAATGCCTTCATATTATTTATTCATTATTTGCTTCTGTATTTATGGATGTTCTGACTGTGAATTCATTATTGAATAACCCAGATGATGAGATATGATTATGGTGTCTTTTGAACACTGGAAATGATTTATTAGGCTAAATGTTTCAGGGGAAATTGAAATTTGTGTTTCTTCCTGACAGACAGACTCTCTCTGACTTTAATTGTATCCATAATAAAAGTTAATGGTTAATAAAGTTAATAAAGATTATTTATAAGTTAATAAATAATCATGAAAAGAAAAATCTATCTAATAAATAAAGTTGTCTTTTGTGGTTCAGACCTACGATTAACACAGATTTTTAACTAGATGATGAATCAGAAAACAAAATATAAAACTTGGGAGTTTGTGAGTTTAATCTGTTAGCTGTCTCCACTCCGGTATGAAACTCCAGTGATGCTGTGATATATCAGATTAGTCTGATCAACTTCAGCGTCCAATCAATAACTGATATCCATCTGCGTGAAGGCTGCTCTCGTGTCTCCTCTCGATCCCTCCTCACTTCTCGGAGCAGAAATAAGAGCTTTGGGACGGCCTGCAAGACGTATAGTCCTGTGACGACAGGTGCAGTTGGGGCCGTGGGCTACATTTGAGATCAATTTTCATTTGTCATTTCTTACAGGGACTGATGATGAAATGCTGAAAATGATCACCTGTTTACAGGCAAAAGGCACACAGCCAAAAAAGCCTGGGAGTGAGTTACTGAATTTCTATGTAGTGCACGATACTGTAATCTGTAACTGTTGTTGCTTTCAACATAACGCTTTTAATGTTGTTGTTTCTACATGTCATAAAGTTGACAGAGACATTTTTCTGGATCGAGAAGATATGATCTATAACCTTTATGTATTTAATTTTATTTAATGATACAGTATAGCCTACAGTGTGTGTGTGTGTGTGTGTGTGTGTGTGTGTGTGTGTATGCATGACATCCGTACATTCTTGTCACATTATGCCACGTTGTTAATTGAATTAAAAGTAAATATACAAGTTGTCATGAACACTGTTATGATCATTAACAGATCATAAAACACAGCGGTAGTCTATAGCAAAACAATGGACAGATGATGCAGCTGTGCCACACGTCTTATTTAATTGACGTTGCTTTAAAATGACGGCTCCGAAGCAAGGATATCTCGTTTCATTAAATGCCTGTTGCCTCGACTCCTCTCTCCTCGTCTCCTCCGCTGGCATCTCGGGTGGGAGGGACTAAGACGCGAGGAGAGGAATCGAGGATGTACAAACGGAGAAATGAGAAAGGCCTTGTCTTGACGCGCATCAATACCTCTATGGAAAGGTCAGGGCCTCTGGAAGTAGTGTGTTTGGGTAAATCTGTGTCAGTACTACGATTCAACCACCAGATGGAGACATAGACCCTGTGTTCGCATGGAAGGCTGGGACACAGGCCTACTGCAATTCCTTCCCCATGCCGAGCAAATCAATAGAGAAAGGAATCGACTCACAATTACCTAGAGACATTGGAGTAGCCATTACTAGTGGTTTTGTGCAACCAAACACAACTTTGATTACAAAAACAGCATGACACAATTTGTAATTGTAAATGTACAAAGGGAAGTTTCTTTTTATTGCTCTTAGATGGTTCATTCAGCGAGTTTTGGTCGTTTAATCTGTGGAATCTCAGTATTCATACGAGGTGTTGTTTGTGTGGAAAGTGTAAAATGAAAGAAGCAAGTGGACTTTTAAGATGAAATAACGAGTGGATTAGCCATGCTGTTTCAATCAGCAAGAGAGGAGTAGCAGAAAACCAGCAGAAGAAGAAGGCTACTAACGGTACTTTAGGTAAGACACAAAGTTTTGCTTTAACAACTTGTAAACAGAAATGAAAAGAAATGAGCTGTGAAATCGGTGCCGGGTTCGGGTCTGCCATTTCTCAGTTCTGCATGGGTCCGGGTCCCAGCTTTCAAATAATAGACAAGTCCGGTTCGGTTCCGGGCATTTTTGGGTTTGGGCACGACTTTTTGGACCCGTGAAGACCTCTACTGTAGACGCTTAGTCTCGTTTAAGTGTAAAATGACCAACTCTAGTTAATATCTTGCTCACAATTCTTTCATAACCAAGCTTAAAGGAATACTTCAACATTTTGGGTCATAGGCTTATTTGCTGTTTTGCAGAGTTATGTTGGACTGATTTATAAATTAAACCTGATCTGAAGATCTTGTCATGATTACACTTTCTTCACAATACTGAGAACAAATAAAGTCGTCTAAGATCATTTAGGAGGATGATTTAAATTCCACTCTGAATATCAACATGAATCCTATAAATGTTCAGCCTTTATCACCCTGCATCACTTTGTTTTGTTGTTACCTGTGTGCAGCGAGGCCGTCTCTATCCGGCTTTCCTCCAGCGTTAAGAAGCAGCCGTTCTTCTCTCCAGTCACGTCTCCGGCCCCAATATCACACGTCAGTACCATGATGGGACCCTTCCCCCCCTTTAGATGGATCTGGATGCTGTCCTGCATCACACACACACACACACACACACACACACACACACACAACCTGATGATGTTGCTTTTATTACGTCTACCTCCTGAATGTATCAGCTACAGGAGAAAATCATGAAATAAGATCTGTAATATCACCAATGTCCATATTTTATTTATTATTAAGTATTTATTAATACTGTCTGACATCAATTCATTTTCTAGTAAAGTAACAAGAAATAAATAAATAATAAATCTTAAATTTAAACAAGGTCATGGTTATTAAGTTTTGAAAAAGAAAATACATTTTATTTAAAAATACATACAGGGCACATTCATTCGAGCTTATCTTCTCGGATAATGAACAGACCCGACTGGATCGTCCTGAAAACGACTGTGCGTCTGGTTGTTTACCTCATTGGGTGCAGGAACCTCCAACCTGGTTTCCTCCGGAGCTTTGACGACAATCACCGTCTGCTCCTGGAAGGCTCTAAACCGGCTGATGTCATCGTGGGTCAAGTAGGCAAGCGTGCAGGAAAGGTTAAAGAAAACCTCCTTCATCTTTTAAATCCAAATTTACGACAATAGTTTTATTCTCTCCTTTATTCACTCCCTGCATTAATTTGATGGTTTACAACAGGTGGTTGCTGACCTGTTTCTGCTTCCTTGTCTGTCTTGGTGCATAATATTGTATATTAATCTGAGTCATAAAACATAGTGTCTAATACTGTTACTGGCAACAGGAAGAATGCACTGGGAACTGAGGATGGATTAATGGATCGAAACCATTGTTGGCAGATCTTCTCTTTTGTTGTTTTCTTATTTACACCAGCAATAACTAGGTCTGATGTGAAAGGATATGTGGCGTTTTCCTTGTCGTCGGTCATGTCGAAGAGCTGCTGGGCACAGCTGTTGATGATGGTGTCCAGCGTGTCCTCCACCAGCTTCAGGTTCTCCAACTCTCTCTGGAACTTCTGTTGGTTCTTCCACAGAAAGCTGGAGATCTCACACCCTCCTCTGGACAGACGACAGTCAGAGAGCAGGTTGACTTCAAAGCTTACAGGCAACACACAACATTGTTTATCTGAGCATTAATGTTCATTCTTGACCTTGGAAATCATAGAAAAATAATCTCAACTCAAAGTCCTCTTACTAGCTTTTTTCAGAGCTTTCACCATAAGGTCACCTGATGACAACTGAACTATATTCATGACAACTGAGCAGACTCCATTCACTAATGGAAGACCCTGAGAGGTGGTTGAAAACGCCAAAAAAAAAAAAAAAAATAACTATAACGTGGAGCCTTTTTATTTTTAGTACATATATTGTACTGGTGTCGTGTCTAATTCAAGATACCATATCTCTGTTATCTGTTTCACACACATATACCTGTTCTTTCATTAAAGACTGATTTCCATAGAAATTAACTGAACCAATGGCAGCCCAGAAGGCAGGAAATCAATCTAATAATGGTCGGGAAAAAATGCAAAATAGAGGCTGACAGATACATTGGCATGGCAGATATTATCAGACGACTTTAGCTTTTCACAAATACTGTAGATAAGGGCTGCAAATAATGAATATTATGGATTCATCTGTTTATTATTTTTACGATTAATCGTTAAGCCTAAAAATATGTCAGAAAATGGTGAACAATGCCTTTCACAATTTCCCAGAGCCCGCGGTGACGTCTTCAAATAATGTGTTTTGTCTGTCTGACAGCAAAAAACCCAAAGATATTCATTTTATTTTTTTTTTTTTATAACAGAGAAAAGCAGAAAGTCCTCACTTTTTGAGAAGCTGAAATCAGGAAATGTTTAGACTTGAATTATTGATTTAATTAATTGACTAATTGATTCATCAGACGATCCTACTATTGTATTGGTGTGTACGTCAGCCGATAATTACCAAGCATTTACAGAAATGCCAAAGATACATGTTCATGTTAAAAACGAATAACGACCCAATATATCTTCAAAAATCCAGTATCAGTCAGGCTCTAATATAAAATTTAATTTTAAAATTTAATAACATGGGCCAATAGGGACTACTACAGAACTAAAGAGTATAAATTAGATCATAAAACACCAAAATATAAAAGCAAACTTGCACAGTGAATAATAATACAACCTGGAGATGCTCTTGCATGAAGAGCTACAACGATTAATCGATTAGTTGTCAGCTATTAAATTAATTGCCAACTATTTTGATAATTGATTAATCACTGAGTAATTTTTTAAGAAAAAATGTCCAAATTCTCTGAAATTCTTCTCAAATGTAAATATTCTCTGGTTTCTTTAGTTCTCTATGACAGTAATCTTTGGGTTGTGAACAAAACAAGACAATTGAGGACGTCACCTTGGGCTCTGGGAAACACTGATAGACATTTTTCACCATTTTCTGACATTTTATGGACCAAACCACTAATCAATTAATTGAGAAAACGATCAACAGATTAATCGATAATAAAATAATCGTTAGTTGCAGCCCTACTTGCATCATATCTTTTCATCTGTTCACTCACATCCACTTGAACTTGTTGGGTGACTCCTTCTCGATGAGGTTGATGCCTTCCAGGACGTTGGTGATGTCATAGACCCGTCGCCTGCGCGTCTTCAGGCTCGTGGTAACCTGCCTGAGGTCCAGCAAGCCGTCCGGAGCCGCCAGCAACAGCTCCAGGAAACTCTGCGTCAGCACCCCCAGGGACACATCTGAATACAACATGACACCCAGAGCTGGAAGATATGGCTTAAAAAAACATTGCCATCATTCTAAGCCTTTGTAAGGTTTACTTACATATGTGTTGTTTTTAAAAACAGGAATAAAACAACCCAAAATTTTTCTATCCATCATCTTGTAATTCAAACTTCAATCTTATTGAAGAACATATCTTATTGTTGTCTCGTTATATATTGTCAAATAAGTGAAAGATTGGGTCTTTAAGGTCATAATCTTTAAAATGTTTATGAAACAGCATTTTTTCTGCAGTAGTCATTCAATGTATTTACATTGTATAATCACCTCTCTATGTAGTAGTTTCCATTGTTATGGCGGGGTCCGCCATTCCTGCACTGGATTCAAATTACCTACCGATGCACAAGGGATTCATAGAACACAAGGCATGCACTGTATGCAATCCAGTGTTACTGTTTGTAATTTTATCTCATTGATTAACTCCTCACTGTTTACTGTTAACTCTCCTACAGTCGTATCGGAGACGACCGCATTTTCTGACTGTGGATCATTTTTAAATATTGCAGAGCATAATGGAAGAACAAGGAGCAGCCACAGTGAGCTGTTAGATGAAGAGCTGCAGGTGACAGGCTGCACACCTCCGTCTCCTCAGCAACGTAACCAACTTTACTGTGTCGAAAACTACTGTGTGCAGCATGAGATCAGATCGAGGATGCTCATGACAAGAAGGAAAAAGGCTAATTATTGACTTCTTTATTAAAACAACATGAGTTTGTTTGGCTGTAAACTGATACACAGTTGCTCTTCTGTTGTATTTCTGACAAAGTGTTTGCTGCCCCCTGAGGCCTGTAGTATTTAATTGCAAATACCTACTTTAATACAGACAGTTCTGTTGTACTCAAAAGCTATTGGAGGTTCAATAACCAGATCTTGTTAGTACAAACAGTTACAGTGAAAAAAGATTCAATGAAATGACAGAAGCACGCACCCTGTCTGGTGACTGTCTTGGGTTGGATCATCTCCTTCCTCTGATGCACACTGAAAAGAAGGAGGCATCAAAATATCTTACTTGAATTTAAGTTAAATGTGTCATTTCTGTCATGTTCGTGTGAAATACACTGTATGCCAACATGTGCAGGAACCACATTGGTGTCCCACCATAACACCAGCTCCCTCCCAGGTGGGAATTACAGCAGGGAAATAGATAAATTAAATAAAAAGAAATCTAACTGAAAAAAATAATTACATTTTAACTGATAAAAAAGTGGGTGCAGGAATTAAACTTAGCCCACAGTCTGTTAACATGTAAGAGGAAACCCAGAAGCAGAAAGGTTTTATTACCCAGTCGTCTCGGCCCCTGAATTCTTCGTGGCACCTGGATCCTGGAATTCAGAAAGTGAAAACAGAGCAGGTTAAAGCTGCTCTGGTTGTATCTAATAGGGTGAAAAGTTTGATAAAAAAAATCGAATCGTTGGTTACAAACATTTTACACTCATTTATGTCTACAACCTAAAGAATCTCTTGTCAGTTTTGGTAGAAATTTAGCATCAATTTTTGGAGTTGCTGAAGTGTATTTTTGTTGGGTCTTTTGATAAATTGAAAGAAAATGACTTTTTACTCGACTTTATATAAATAAATATTCAATGAAGTAGTTCAGAGTTACTGACAGGAGAATCGCTACCTCTGTATCTGCAGATAATCAATAAGAAGTTACTTTTATTTGGCCCAGGACAAGAAACTCGACTGGGACTTCCTTTATTGTCCATATGAATGAGAACATACAGAGATGATTAATATTCTGTGCGTCACACAAGAAAATATGACAGAATAACTGTCTCCTGACCTGCTGTGGTGGATCCACTGCAGGAGGTTCTGGTGCAGCAGGCTCCGCATTAGCAGGACCATCATCTCCACCTTCAAACGTGTCATCGGCATCATCACCACCACTGCCGGCGGCCCACTGATCCTCTTCCTCAGACAACTCGGCTCCCCAAGGGCTAATCATGCCCAGGGGCCCGTCCAGGTAGGGGGGCATGATGGGAATGGCGTCACTTTTGACCCCATTGGTGGAGATGTCCTCCGGCAAGAAGTGGTCTTCACAGATTAAATGCTGCTCTGTCGAGTCCTCCTTGTCCTTCTCCCTCAGCGCCGCCAGCCATACCTGAACAAAGTCATCAGTGTTACTGTCGGTCTGTATTCTTTTACACCGGATACATTTTTACGGCTCTTCATTATTTTGTCTGATGTCTGAAAACAGGACAAAGCACTGAAGCCAAACTCAGGCTTTAAATATTCCCTGGTGTCAAAAAACGCTACAGCCATGCTTTTCTTCTGTCTGCAGCCCTAATTCAGAAAACTGATGCATATAAAGTTATGAAAATCCCAAGTTTGCATCACTTATATGGACTCTTCTCGTGTACCTGGTAAACACAATTCAATTTGCAGACATCTCTTGATGCATCACAGTAACACCTTGTTGCCCTTTTTAAATCAAAGTTACATTATTGATTGCTGCGTTTTTGCATTCATGCAGTTTTTGTGTTTGTGTTGAAATTTAAAAACACAATAAAACTGTCATGTGGTGCAGTTGGGAGCAGGGACTCTTTTCAAAAGTCTCCTTGTTGGTGCATTCAAGGACAGTCCAAAATTAGAGACTTAAAAGTAAAACATTTTTTTATTTAAAAAGGTCCAGTGTGTAACATTTAGGAGGAGCTATTAGCAGAAATGAAATAAAATATTTATAAGTATGTTTTCATTGGTATATAGTCACCTGAAAATAAGAAGCGTTGTGTTTTCATTACCTTAGAATAAACACGAGTGTAAGGTCCTTTAACGTTACACAGGTAGGTTAGCTAACAGAGTATGTTAGCATTAAGGTAGCCGATAGGAAGAGGGATAAATAGAGGTAAAAGAAGGAACCTCTTTATTCAAGTAACTTAACGCTAACTAGAAAACCGTGTCTTAGTTTTGGTTAAATTCATATGTCCGTACCTTGACCCGCGCTGCGTCTTTGGGGAAGCTGAAGAACCTCTTCGGTGGTCGGTTAAAGATCCCCCGGTTAACGTTAACGTTCACAACGCGGTTCGGACACCCAGAGACAACACACTTCACCATGCTAACCGTCACTCCTCCACCCAAACCGAACCAACCGGGCTAGCGGCGCATCGGAGCCCCGTTTGGATTCAGAAACACGCCACGATACAACTGTCCGGTTTGTTTATGTCGTGTCTCACGGTTGTTTTGTTTTTCAGACCGGAAGAGGTGTGTTTTTGACCCGGAAGTACAACAATGGAGGTAAATAATACAGCAGACGGCTCGTTGGCGCCAATTGTGCGCCCTCTACCGTCCACATTGTGATTTAAAGATTGTTTGGTTTTATAGTTCATAGTTATTAGACACAAATTTACATATTCATAATATGTAAATGTAATCATTGTCTACTGATTTACTTCCACTACTTACTAAGGCACAACATTGACCTTTTTCATTCTGACATGAGAATAACATGATGGCATAAAACTAAAAGACTAAAATAAAATATCGATTTTAAACTTCCTTCCCTTTACAAATATGAACAAAAAGAGACTTTGCTGCTGGCATCACAGTGAACAGCATGACAGTATGATTAAAGATATGCACCATGTAAGCATGATATCAACTGAAATATTAAAGGTGTTAAAAAATAGATTTTTTACACCGTGGCCATCTATAAGACCAAGCCTCAAAAAATGACCTACCATTTCGGTTTTTAACTGTGCTTTAGTGGAGCATATTACCAAACAAATGTGTAATTGGATGACACCACCCTCACTGGGTCCGCCAACAGGTGGGAGGTTGACCACCTGGTGACCTGGTGCAGCCAGAACAACCTGGAGCTCAGCGCTCTCAAGGCAGTGGATATGGTTGTGGATTACAGAAAGAACCCAGCCCCACCCGCCCCCATCACCCTGTGTGACTCCCCTGTCGACACTGTGGAGTCCTTCTGCTTCCTGGGCACCATCATCACCCAGGACCTCAATACATCAGCTCCTTCACCAACAAAGCCCAGCAGAGGATGTACTTCCTGCAGCAGCTGAAGAAGTTCAACCTGTCAAAGACGAGACCATCCTCACCTCCTCCATCACCACCTGGTGCGCTGCTGCCACTGCCAAGGACAAGGGCAGACTGCAGCGTATCATTCGCTCTGCTGAGAAGGTGATTGGCTGCAATCTACCTTCCCTTCAGGACCTGTACGCCTCCAGGACTCTGAAGCGAGCAGGAAAGATTGTGGCTGATCCCTGTTTCAGTCACTCCCCTCCGGCAGGAGCCTGCTGTCCATCAGGACCAAAACCTCACGCCACAAAAACTGTTTCTTCTCGACTGCCTCATCAGCAAGGTCTAGACCCCCCACTGACACTGGCTCATACCTCCTAACCCCTCACTGCACGTTCTATTAATGTAAAGTCTACACACCTGACTCAGTGCATTGAATTAACGCACATCTTCTGGACTACTATCTGGCACACTGAAAATATTCTTTGTACTTCATTCTGGGAACTCTTGCACTTTCCCATGCACGTGTCTTGCACATACCTGTACAAACAGTCATTTAATTTAAATATCATATTGTACATATTCTTTACTATTTTTATAGTATTTTTTCATATCTTATTGTCTATTTTATATCTATGACTTTTATCTCATAATACTTGCTTGCTATCGTTCTTTATATTTTTCTACTTACTATGATTATTGTATGCACCATAATATCAAAGCAAATTCCTTGTATGTGTAAACCTACTTGGCAATAACTACTCCACTACATCTGAGAGGGAAATGTACATTTTACTCATTTTACTACATTTATTTACAGAGTTACTCTGTAGATTAAGTTTTTGAATACAAAATGTATGAGCATCTTCTGAAATGTGACACAGTGCAATAGACTATATAACAATACATGTTGAGAACAGCAAATCGTTAGATTATATGTATTGTATATTGTGGTGTATAAACAATGAGAACCAAATGAAGGATATGAGAAGAAAATAGAAAATATCATTCAATTCTAAAGTTATGATCTGATGTCTGCGTCTTCCACAGATTGTGCTGCTTACATGTTAATGCATCAATAGTAATAAAACAATATTATATATATATATGTATATATATATAAAGGACAATTCTACATGAGTTCCCTTTTGATACTTTGAAAGAACCAAAAACATCCTGCACACTGTTGTTCACTTGTACTCACTTTATGATGTTTCAGTCCTCAGACCTTCATCAGGTAAAATATCAACAAATCCCATGTCATGTGGTAATACTTCATGCATTTTTACTTAGTTAACATTTTAAATGCAGGACTTTTACTTGTAATGGAGTATATTTTACAATGTGGTGTTTTACTTAAGTAAAGTGCTGTTCTTCCACCACTAGTCCACATTGCTCAAGAGTTTGTTTCAAAACTTTCTTATGTTTAAACCTTTTCTCACAGCACTCATAGTCTACGCTAAAATATCACTTGTTTATATTGCTATATATTAATATGAAGGTATTTGGTTAAAAAAAAAGGTGATATTTGTCAACAACACTCAGCCCTGTTTACTGTGATGAATTATTTATCTGCAGCAGCTTCACAGGTTGATTTTCATAGAAATGAATTATGTATTCATCATTATTATTAACTTTCCTAATCAGCAGCTTTCAATTCAAAACAAGAGCAGGTCGTAAGCAGTGTTGCAACACAAGATTTATTCAGAGCAAGAGATGCCAACACCAGCATGATAAAAATTGTACAAACTTCACAAGTAAAATTAAAATATCACGTAGCAACTCGTGACCTTAAACATACAGCAAAAATACCAACAAAACCCATGCCATGTGGTAAGAAAACTTTTGTTGAAAGTTTGCGAGTAACAGAGAAAAAGGGGTAAAAGGAGAGAAAATGAATGTTGTATAAAAACCCCTTATCAATGCACTGCTGAAAAGAAACTAACATTTTCATAAACTGATGATTTCACAAATATTCATATGGATTTCTTTTGCATTCTAGCATGTCACATGTTAGTGTTGAGATTCTCTATGTAAATAGTTACAGTTTAGCTTTTACATCTGATATTACAATATCTAAGTGGCAGAATTGTGCTTTAACTCCCATTTCCTTTGTTATTAGTAAGAATAACTGACTAAATAAAAAATACAAGCTGTCAGTCTATCTAATGCAGTAGTTTACTGGCAGGAAGCTGCAGACACAAAGCTTTGGACAGAGATGTGAAGTCAGGGAATGAGGCTTTGCAGCAAAAGTCCAAAGAAGAAACAGCTTTAAAGGAAAACTCCCGTTCGCAGTTTGGCGTCTTTCCTGCGGAAAACTGAACTGAGAGCTGAGATGTTGTGGAGTCATCTAAAAAATGTCAAACGGCAGGAAAATGTCACGTTTCAGGAGTCAAATGGTTGTGATTTGGTTTAAGTTTTAGATGGTTAACTCTTGATTTTCCCCTTAAATGTCTTTACATTTGAAAAAATTAGAGCTATAGGATGCTTACACTGAGTGAAAGTGTGTAATTCAAACCCAAGATGGCACGTTTTCATGCCTTCTTAGCAAATATTCTTCATGTCTTTTTACATAATTTTAACCACACTTCAACCAAAAATCTATTTCATATATATGGAAAGTTTAGGATTGCTACTTCAATTTAAAGGGTCAGTTCACCCAAATTACAAAATTAAATATTTTTCCACTTACCCCTGTTGCTGTGTTCAGACTACCAGTGACAAAGCAACAGGCTACAACTCATGAAGCTACAAACTAACGGCGGACATTTGTCGCTGCGTGACGCGCTACAAATCACAGTTGAGCTGGCCACAACTTTTTTCAGCGCTCCAATGACACCGTGAAACGTCAGCCAATCATGTGTTTTTGTTTCACCATTCCCGGCCCCCTTCTCTCCCCCCACAATTCCTGTTCAAACAATGGAAGAAAAACTTAACTACGTCAACGAGCAACACTTCAACGGCAACTCTGCGACAATGTAGCTGGCCATTTTGTAGCTTTGCTGCTCGTAGTGTGAACACAGCGAAACGGTATCTAGCCTTGCAGGTAGTTTGCTTTATTTGTCCAGGTTTTGAGAGATGTGTCTCTGACACTGCAGCCGTCCCTGGCCTCGTGTTACCTTACATAAAAATTATCCCAATCAGTTTCAAGCAGTGTGGTGTAAAGACTTTAAATTTTGGAGAAAAGAGAGCACTGGTTTCAGATTGGTAGTCAGAATTGGTATCAGGAGAGAAAAACTGGTGCATCCCTGATAAAAACGGTTCGCAGTGAGTTCTGTGAATTATCCAGAGGAGCTGCTGAGAGCAGCAACTGTGATCCCTTTTGCGGTTGAAAGGCATTCTGGGAAATGTAGGAAATCCCACACTGAAGTAGAAATAGAGGAAGCAGGTTGAGGAACTGGACCAGACATGATTTTTAGCTTTTGAACGCTCATTACATCAGTTAGAGAGAAACCCAGTCCTACAATATACCGTTATTAAACTGTTTGTGTTGGGACCTTGGGTTCTTTTTAGAAACCATGTTCATTTAAATGTTTCAAAAATATCTGACATCACATTCTTGCAAAACTTTAACTTTATTATCAAGTTCAAGGTGCAAAGTGGGAGGGCGCACGTAGCCGAATTTAAGCTCTGTGATTGGATGCGTCTCCCCGAAATGCACCTTGGGAGTTGCAGTTAACT
Source organism: Siniperca chuatsi (assembly GCF_020085105.1). Lineage (NCBI taxonomy): Eukaryota > Metazoa > Chordata > Actinopteri > Centrarchiformes > Sinipercidae > Siniperca > Siniperca chuatsi. The sequence continues at coordinate 25,368,787 of NC_058057.1, forward strand.
TCTCCTTCACCTTCTCCACTTCAGCTTTTATGTACACAAGCTTGTTCCTTTGACTTTTTTTTATCAAAGAATCAGATATTTTCTAACATAGCTATCCATCCAAGCTTTGCAGAGCTCCAACTGTCACCTGACAATGTCTGTCCAGAAAATTAATTTTACTGTTATGAATCCCTGGACGCCAGTAATAACTCCTCTCATTATTCAGCTGCTTTCATTCCGCAACTCCATTTACAGGTTGTATAAAGTTGTCTCTCGCTTTTGGATAAGAAGAAAAACAGGAAAACATTCCAATATTAAAAGATTTTTTGTCTCATATTAACCAATGCAACGATGCATTAATGTTTTAATAATTTCATTTGCAACAGGTGGTTAAAACTGGAGCAATTACCTGAAAGGTAACGTTTCAGACAAAAGTTTGTCAGTGTGGTCTTTTAAAATGGATTTGATGCTAAAAATATACTGGAGAGGAGGAGGTTTACAATGTAAGGGGACGGGGGGGACAGGGGGAGTTTTCCTTTAAATAACAAATCAACTCAGTGAAATTTGTTCCAATCACCCGTACAAAGTCTTGTCGAAGTCACATTTTCAACAAACTCTCTGTACAGTTTTTGCTTCATTTACCACGTGATAATACTTTGACATACTCCAGTAAAGTGCATGCATGATCGACGGTGTTCAGAAAACATATTCCATCAGTGCTGTGATTTCAGACTGAATGTCATCGTAAGGCCGATTCAGATCAAATACTCAGTCGGTAAATTCTGTGCACAGACATCGTGTTACGACTGCTGGCTCTAGTTTTCATTCATCTTTTCAATAACAATCAAATATAATTAAAAAAAAGAAAAAAGAAGTGCTGCTTGGTCATCATGTCGTCTGGCATCATGTCCCATTGTGGCTCAGACAATAAGATGCATGATCGGAAAGACGTTTTCTACAGGACGAGTGCAATATACAATGACAGATGGGGACGTTTGACCCTGTAAGTCCAGTGGAGCCGTCAGCCTTTAGAAAGAAAAATCATATCTACAAATCCTTTCGCCTGCCACGTGCCTCTTAATCGACAACAAAAACATCAAAACATGGAAACAAAGGTGTCCCTGTGCAAAGTCGATCATGACAGAACCAAAGTCCTTTCACCCGCGTCAGATTTCTAAAACATGATTGTAGTAAAAGGTTTATACAAAACGCAATACATTTATAGTTAGTAAAAAGATCTATCAGCTCTTTGCTAGTTTTATTCATAAGAAATTGCATATACCCAAACATTTTTTTTTCTCATATAGATTGCATCCCATATCTAAACAAACAATTTAATATTATCATACCAATATTGCTGACACGTTGTCCTACTAGCTAGTCAAGGTTGATGATTAAAAGAAATTGAGAATGGCAGATTGTCTCCTACATTTTCTGTAGCCATTGGCCTTTCCGCTTCGTATTTCGCATGAACAAAGAAAAGCGACAGAACAGGACAGTTTGAAACGAAACAACTCCGAAGGGGATGATGGGATTTGCACCAGTAAGTTTCCGTGTCATGATGTTTGAAATCTTCATGCTTATAGCATTGGTTCTTTTAGATTTACAGTAATATTAGTGTCCACACGGTCCACTTTCAAACATTACAAAAATGAATGAATTTCCAACCATTAAACATCCTCCAGCCTCACAACTCATGAGAAAAGCCTTTCGAAATTGCTGGCTCTTCATGTTCCCGCTTTGCTCCCCGTTAAACCCGTGACGCCCAGTTTTTTTAATGTATGTAAATCGCATTAAAATAAAAAATGATTCAAGCTTACAATAAATAAATACATACATATACACTAAAATGTGCATACATTAGCAGCTATAAACAGTACATCACATTATATTAGATCATATGAAAATGTACAAAACGTGAATGTTCGTTTAAAACGTTGGTAATTGTTTTTCAAAGCAAGGCAACAACAATCAAAATAATAAAAAAAGAGATACCCATGGAGTTGAGAGCATAACAGCAAAAGAAATAAAAGAACTATGGTAGATTACAGCAGCAAAAAACAACCAATTCCCCTCTTTTTGACTTTTTTTTGTTGTTGATTTTGCTTTGCATTTGTTATTTTGGCCTCAGTCAGGGCTAGACCTGGATACCCTGAACGGCCTGTTTGATGTTCTCCAGCAGCGCCTTGTTCTCCGGGCTCTGGTACTGGTCCTGGTGAGTGTACATGTCTGTCAATGTACTCACATAAGTGTCAAAGTTCTGTTCATTCATTGGCTCCTGTGAGGGGAAAGAAACCCATGAAGAAACAAACAATCAGAGGGATTAGAGGCGGTGCTTATGTGTTTTTAGACAATCAGTATATTTTCTGTAAAACATTGTGGGACAGGTTTGGAAAACAGGCGGGCAGCAAGGGAGGGAGGGAACACCACCAGGAAAGCATGGCTCGCTTACACAAACTCACTTTTTTAATTAATATCTATACTTCAGCCTGTGAAGGTCTACACAATGCAACTCCAAACCATGCAAAAATCAGGAGAGGGATGGTTAGCTGGTGGATAGATGGAAGGTTAATGTTTAGCATATGGAGACAAAATCAGGATGTTAAAAACTAATGGGAGGTTAATGGGCATGGACACAACTGGATATTCACCTTAGCTTAGCCGACTGGGAGTTTTAGTTGTTTAAATATTTCTCAGAGACTGAACAACTTTGGCTTCAAAAACAGTCTTATTGGTTCAACCTCAGTGGGCAAATCAAACAAGCATTAGTGTTTTGAAAACAGATTTAAATTTGTTCAAGTTCTACTGCAAAGGTTGTGATTTCTGTTTGTTTGGATGAGCACAGTTAGTTTTACATGTGGCGTACCTCAAGGTTCAATTTTAGGCCTAGTTCTTTTTAACCTGCATGTGCTTTCTTTGTCAAGTATCCCATGAAATTATGTCTATATTAGACATATCATCACGATTTACACCAATGTTCATTGCCAATGCAGGAAGTAGTGTGACTTATATGTAGCAAGGTGGAAAGTAAGGGTATGGAGCTTGGAGTGGTAAATGAGCGTGTAGCACATCCAAGAGACCAGATTTTGCGCCCCCCGTCACAGACCTGCAAATACCGCTTGCCTTTTTATTAACCTGTCACTAACCTCAAAGGTTCTGTAAATGAGATTCTGAACATTAATATAGCAGCAAACAACTATTTGCTATATAAAGATATAGTGGAGTAATGGCGTCCTGAGCAGAGGATGACATCACATCCATCGCAGCCTCTCTGTGCTTTGTTTATACAGCCGGTTCAGCTGTGAAACTGTTCGTCCCTGAGGAGAGCTGTTTTTTTTCTCATGTGGTGAATTAAGGATTTATTTCGACCAAACCAGAGTAGTTAGTTGCCTAACCCTAACCACGATTTTTCCCCTAACCTTAACCATACCTTAGTTGTCATGTGCAGAGATTGTAGAAAGCATGAATTATACAAATACAAATGTTAGAATTGGGCATAAAAAAGAACGTTGTCATTGAATGTAATCCAAGGTTTTGCAGAATCGTCGAATATCAATGTTCTTGTCTGCTAATATGGTTGCATCTGCAAACATTTCATCAATTTCCAGTGGGAATGGATACATTTTAATGATGTCCTATCCATTGTCTCAATCGAGCTTAATAATCAGAATGATCTGTTTTATTTTGTGTAACAGAATGTTGTACCCTCTTTCGCATTGCGATCACTGGGTCCCGCCAACTGCGGTTTAACTCAACCATCAGATTATTTCTGATTCCAGAGCAGCTCTGCCTCCAGGTTTGTGCATCTAAAACTACTATTAGCATAGCTGTGACTTGAGCTATAACATCATATTTCCTGTCTATTGTTAAACAAATTCCTCTTACTGTTGCTTTATCATGTGAATCTCATTTGTCTCATAAAGTCAGAGGTCGAAGCCTTGTTTTTAAATCAGTTAAATTATTTCAGTTAATGTGTGTGTGTTTTCCAGATAATTATGATTTCAGCATTTCAATGCTGTTAGAAAGAACAAACCAGACATGACTCTCTGAAATGCAAAAAATTCTTTTTAAAGACAGTTTTAGCTTCTCAAACATGATGTTTTTTGTCAAGTGCTAAAAGGCATCACACCACATCAGATGGGTTTTTTTCTAGTTGTGACGTGCCATAGTGGGCTAAAGGAGTTATTGGAAGGGGGGGGGATGACAGTGCAGAAGAGAAGGATAATTGGATAAAGGATAAATGGATCTCTTACTCTGGGAGGCATCTGTAAACAGCAGTTATGCTTTACTGGGGCCTCTTTCTGTGGCAGCGGTCTCTACAGGAGAGGGTGTACAGAGAAGTCTATTAGCCCGCTAGACACACGGCGGTGGTCACAAGGCTTCATAAGCTATACCGAGAAAGAAAATACACAACGTCCGCCTTAGCAAGTCACTTCCCCTCCAGCTCAGTTCACACTGCAGCTGAAAGTTTCCAAATTCAGTTTTTTTTTTAACTCAGATCTGAGCAGAGAGAACGGAAAGAAAAAAAAGCGCAACCTGAAATATCTGAAAATTGTCACACAATTTAATTCAGCTCAAACTGGAAACTGTTCTGAAACTTTGTCGTTTTTTACTTTGCAAATCATTTAGTTTGCATATTGTTATAGATATATCTATATAGCAAATGGTTATACAAAAAAAATCTGACATGGCCACCGATTTGGATCTGAGGATGAAGTCCTGCAGTGTGAATAGAGCCTTACATTCGGTTTGGTATTTTTTTTGGAAACGAGAAAATTCAACCAATTCTCATTTTTAATGCAGAAATTTCCACACTGTCCGACGCAAATCAACTTATTTGAGGAAAATCGAGTAAATATTTGAAAACAAGCTAGAACTATATTCTTAATAAATCAAAACGAGTGAAAGTGAGCAGGATTTAGAGCTCACTTCAGGAGGGATGAAAATCAAATTCCTTGTTAAGACGGACAATTTTCTTACAGTGTGATATGAAACAAATCCCGCAGATGACTGGAAGGACAGGAAGAGTCCAGTTATCAAGCAACTCGGGTTCATACTGCTTAAAGAGAGATTATCCAATTAGCCCCAGTCTTCTTTCTACACCGAGACAACATGATGTCAAAACTTCACTCAAACAGAAAAAAGACGGGGCCGTTTCTTTATGTGAAACTCTGTGAGGCGTTGTAAAGCACAGACGAAGCACAGCATGGACTGCTGGGGAAAAAAGAAAGTGGCGAACAGAAAGAAGCAGATGAAGAAAACCTGAGTGTCGCTACAGAAAAGGCTGGAGACGACTTTAACCTGGATTAAAATCGTGAGCAGATGTTAGATGGTCTCAGATCAGTTCAAATCTTTACTGTCCCACAAAAAGATTTAACATTTAAAATAAAGCAAGAAACAAATTTAGCACATTAAATATGAAACAGACAAACATCTGACAGAAGCTCCAAACTCCCTCAGATAAACTGATAAGTAAAATTAAACAATATGAAATCAAAATAAAGGATATTTCAATTCAAGTTTATTATTCTGCAAAAGATCTAAATCTTAACAAATAATCTTGTCTACTATTTAGTCATAAAACTTATTAACGTATTGCCGTCAATGCAAGAGCAAAAAAATCGGTCTCACTCTGTCATGTTTCATGATACGACAATCATCTATAGACGATTCTAAAAACAAAAGTTACTTTGGATTAGAGACAGATCTCATTTCACTGCCGGTTCCACTTGTTTTTTTACAGAATTAATTCGTAAGAACAACAAAAGATTAAACACAAATTTCTGTCCCTCAGGAAATTCATAATTTTGCCATTGCAGGAATTAACAAATGTTCAACCAATCCCTTCATTATTTACAATAATTAGTTTGGTCCAATCCTCCAGGGAAATTTTATATTTCACTGCACTTGCTCTCATTAAATAATCTAATTCTAAATAAAACCAAAACAAGCCAATTAAGCTACATTAAAGCCTGAAGGAGTCTATCTTTGTTTAGTGGAGGAAGGAAGCTGCTACCTGACAGGCTGAAGTCAGGGCATAAAATCCTTCCAGCGAACACTACCAGCTACCGACAATTACAAGAATTAGACGGTGTAGTCCATCATTCGTCCAGGAGTGTTCCATCGTAGAAAAGGTTTCAGTCGTAGTCGTCTGGACACTGTTTTCAGAATCAAGACGTTTCGGCTCCCATCCAGAAGTCATTCTCAATTGTGAAAAATGGTCTGAGAACTCAGAAATTTAAGCTACTCTATGTTGCTTAAGCCCTGCCCTCAGGAAGGAGTCCTCCTGAGTTTCTGCTGTTTACCCTGCCTAGTTTCACCTGAAACTGACCTTCTTTTGTTTCCATGATGGCCCAGTAATCAGGCCTATTGTTTTCTGGCTGCACCTCCCTCAGCACTGTTAAGTACCTGATTAGTATATGATTGGCGTGACCAAGGTGCTAATACACTGTGGTAAACCGTTGGCAAGTTGAATCTCAGACCACCATTTCTGTTCAAAGAGGGATTTTCTTTTTTAACAAAAATGGCTTCTTTGACTCCTCTTTCAAACCAACTCTTCTCTCTACTTAGAATCTTCACCTCGCTGTCTTCAAATGTGCGGTTTGTAGCTTTCAGATACAAATGCACGGCGCTCTGCAATCCTGAGTTAGCATGTCGTCTGTGCTGATAAAGTCTTTTGTGAAGTGGCTGTTTAGTCTCACCTATGTACCGTTCTTTGCAGTTTTCCTCACTGCATTGAATTGAATAAACTACATTGCTCTGTTTTTGTGTGGGCATCTTGACCTTAGGATGAACGAGTTTCTGTCTTAAAGTGTTTCCTGGTTTAAAGAAAACAGGAACATTGTGCTGTCTAAAGATCCTTTGTAGTTTTTCAGACAGTCCAGATACATAAGGGATGGAGACACCGTTCCTTCTTGGTTCTGTTTCCCTTTTGTCCTCTTTTCTGAGTTCTCAGACCATTTTTCACAATTGAGAATGACTTCCGGATGGGAGCCGAAACGTCTTGATTCTGAAAACAGTGTCCAGATGACTATGACTGAAACCTTTTCTACAATTACAAGAATTATCAACAAGCTCTTGGGTCTGTATGTTATTGACCAATTACCTAACAAAATCAAACTTGATGCACTGTTCTTACATTTAATTCCATTATTAAGTATTTTGTCAAAGTATTCATATTAACATTAAACAGATAAGGTTTTTTTGAAACAAGACAATTTACCTGCCAGTATGATAAGTGTAAATTTGAGATCATTTGACTGAAATTATCTTGAGGCAAAGGTGAGTCTAGATACAAGAAAATATTACTTTCAAAGCTTGTAATTTTTTGCTGTAAAGGTTCTATTGACTGTAGAAATATAAGTCTTAACAAACCATTCGCCTCAGGTGGCTTTTGTAAAGGTGCAGTCGACTCCTTTCTTACCATGTGTGGGAGCTGGATGTTAGCTAAGCTGTTGATGAGCGACTGGCTGAGGTTGGCCAGCTCGTGCAGCAGCGAGTCGTTCTGCTGCTCGATCACCTTGTTCTCCTCCTCGATGGACTTCAGGTTGGTCTCCATGGTGGTGATCTACCAGACGAAGAAATCAATTATCAGCATGTTACTTTTTGAGAGGTATTTTATGGAGAGATGAAAGGGAACGAGTGAGAGAGAGATGCATCAAATGTCCCCCGCCAGATTTGAACTGGGGATGTTCACGTTGTGGTTCATGGTCAGCGTCTTAACCCCTACATTTTTGTTTGTTTTTTTATAAATGGTTGTCACGGTAACGGTAAATATTTGTTGTGACCTCGCTGGCAGAGGCATGGCTTCTTGGTGATAGCTGTCCATACTGTCAACAACATCATACATGTATGTTAACAGAAAAATATGATGTATATGATTTTCTGGTGAAATATGTTTTTTGTCATGTACAGTATTTTAATGTTTCCTTTCATGTAACAACCATTTTGGACATTTTCGATATATTTTGATATACTTAATTTTACGTATTATTGTCTCAGTACTCCCACGCGAACGAAATGTTGTCCGTTTAAATAAATTTGTGGTGTGGAGTCAGAGTGCCGGCATTACTCTTTTCTTACTATACTATATAATATGGGGGATATTAGGAATAAAAGGAAATGTCTCTAATATAAATCTATTTTAAATAAAGGGCTGGATGCTATTTGAGAATTTACAGTAAGTTGGTTCTCTAATTTTTCAAGATCTTCTGTGTAAGAGGCCACATCATCTGTAAATCTTAAATCCGACAGGAAGTCACCAATTTCTCAATTATTTAATGGCTGCTGTGAAAAGTTAAGGCAATAGAGGGTTTCCCTGTGTCACTCCTCGCGCTGCAGTGAATTTACTTACTTTCTCAATATGTCTAAAATGGCAAAATGTTCTACAAACGACTGATTTTTGTTATTTGATATAAACCCATAGTACTTGGAATAATTACTCAATTAATGAACATGTTTGGTCTTTTACAGGAGTCTAGTTTATTTTTTTCACACCAGCATAAATCCAGCCATATACTTAATGTATTTACGCTACAGTAAACACACACTCAGAAACCGTCTTACTTGTGTCCTCAGTTTTATCATGTCTGACTCCACTTGATTGTTGGACTCATTCAGATCTTTGATTTCTTCATCCAGCTGTTTGATTTCTTCATCATTTTCGATGCCTGAAACCAAAAACAACATTTAATTTGCTTTCGGATAAGGTTTTTTTTCTGTTGTGGGTTAGGGCTTGGCTCTGACCTTTGCTTGCTCTTTGTTTGATTGTCAGCATATCCACGCTGCTCATCCTGGCCTTCTTCATGGCCGAGGTGGCACGGGGACAACCGGAGAGACTGGAATTAAAAACACACATTGACGAAAGGTTTACTGCGGTTAGATTATCTATATGCTGCAAGTTTGCAAGTCTGTGCTAGGCGATTTTAATTTTAGGAATGAAGTGAAACCAGTGGCAGCCTGTAATGAAGGAAATCAATCTATGTGTGGTATGATTTGCAAAACGGTCATCAGGATAAGCATCGTAGAGCTGAGGAAACAACAACAACAAAAAAAACTGTGATCCAGTTGAAACAGAGCCCCGCCCACCTCCGATGGGTCAGGAAGCTCCCACTGACGTGTCCTGAGCCGTCACAGCCCGGGGTCGGGCAGCTCATGCCGTCCGTCTTGCCAGATTTCCAGACAAACTGCGAGCCGTTGACGTAGCTGTCCTTCTGCCTCTTTGCTGCCAAGGGGCAGCCTGACGCGCTGCGGTGGGAGGCGTACTTCCCCGTCACATGACCCTGTCCATCACAGCCCGGCACCGGACACCTGAGAGGAAGAACAAACACAGGTGACACTTTGTCTGCTTTTCCACTTACCAACAACATCATCACGAACTGCAGCAGAACAAAGTGTTGTCAATGGGTGCACTCCAAAACTCGATCAGCACGACACTGTCGGCTGTGGTTTGATTTTCGGGCACACAAACTCACACGCCACTTTTGCCGACCTGAATCAACAGCTCTGTGTCAATTTTAAAACTGATGGATGATTTGGAAAATGTTTGACAAAAACTGTCGTTTATGCAAGTTATAGTTATTGAGCTAAAACATGAAAAAGTATCCACCACAGCTCTGTTCAGGACTGGTTTGATGGAGGGAGCGAGGACTCAGAGTAACGACTCACCTCCTCACACACATCCCCCTCCTCCCCTCCAAGGCCTCCAGGCCACAGCGGTGTAACGATGAGCAGCACAAACACCGCTCACTCTGCAGATGACACCTCCTCAGCTTCCAGACGCTCTGTTCTGCCTCCTGCATCTCAAAACGCCCTTCGCAGTGACATTTGAGCTGATTAGAATGAGCCGAGCGTCGGCGGGCCGCTCCCCAGCCGAGCTCAGGTTAAGCTTAATTATAATTTCACTGTTAATGATGATGGTGGATGGAACAGAGGTGGCAGCAACAGCTGGCTGCAGACTGACACCGGCTGAACTTTAGATTATTCACAAGGTCGTATTGGCTTAATGTTATGGTTCTGCTTTAACGAAAATGTCAAACACTCACTAGTGCTAACCTTTACTGGTCTTGGCCTGCTGGGAGCAGGAGGTGAAGTGGAGGACTGACCACAGCTCCTCTCTGAAATATTCTTTCCTAAAGTTAGAAAGGTCAGCGTACACAGGCAGCATTTTAAGAGAGTAGATGGATTCATCTGTCAACGGCATGACAGAGTGCCTTCACCGTAATGTGGCTGCTACAAGTTCTATTTACACACTCGGAAATATGAATCTTGTATTTATAAAGTTATAAATACTGTATTATACACAAAGCTCGGTAGGTTTCAAATATTCATTACAAATTTCATTTCAAACATTTTAAACTAGTGATGAAACATTTTGTTGATTAATCGATTAGTCAACAGACAATTTTAATAATCAGTTACTCGTTTATGTCATTTATGAGGCAAAATGTCCAAACAATCACTGGTTCCAGCTTCTCAAATGTAGAGATTTGTTTCTTTCCTCTGTTTTATATCATTGTAAACTGAATATCTTTGGGTTTTGAGCTGTTGATCGGACAAAACAAGCAATTTGAAAATTTCACCTTTGGGCTCACAGAACTGGTGATGGGTGTTTTTCACCATTTTATAGGCTAAACAATTAATCAATTTATCCTAAATAATAATGGCCATAATCGCTAGTTGCAGCCCTAATTCATACACTTGTTGAATCAGTGTAGTCATTTTGCCCATAAACTACTGAATTAATTTCCTGAAAGCTGCACTAATCAATATTTTGAAATTAACAATGGCTCAAATGACTATGTCTATGTGAAAACAAACCCACAGGAGATTATCACCAGACTATGTAGTTTTACACTCTACGGAGTATTTCAGCGTCTTTCTTTCGCATCAACCTCTTTTCCAGCAGCAACAGGCAGCTGTTTATAGGGAAAAACCTCTGCTAAACCCACTGTACACTACCTGCCCAACATCCAACGGCAGAAAAATAAAGTTAGAGACCAGCTGGTGAACATAACGAAGCATCTAGCAGATAAGAGCCAGATATTTTTCTCAGGAGTTGGTGGAGACCAGAACAGAGCTAAAAAGGAGAGTGAATATTAGCCCGAAACATTACTACAAATGGATCCTAATGTTGCTCAGAGTCTGCAGGATATGTAAATAGGCAACAGTTTGCTAACATCAACTGTATGAGGTGATAATATGACAATGTTGCGTTTGCAGCTTGTTTTACTGCCCCCAAGTAGTCTTAAATCTTTTAATACTGCTTTTAATTAAAATCCAAAACTTTGCTCTAAAATGACTTCATTAATATCCTAAAATGAATAGTGTTAAGTTATCATCTTCATTCTGTTTGTCCTCGTCCTCTCGACACCCTCGCCAAAGACTGCTTGGGTTTAACTGGGGTTTTTTCTGATCTCGGCCTGAGATATGTCAGGTTTTGGCTGTGAAACAATGTGACTGGATGTGATGAAGCTATAAAGCTGTCTTCCAAGAGATAGAGGTGAGGAGGCAAATTAAGTCATTTGAGAGCATACTTTAGTAAATTGTGGGAATGAAATAAGCATATTGACTGCAACAATGACACATTTTTCAAAGATTTCTCATAATTCCCCCCCTGACACTTCCCAGGCTTTATATCAAAGCTACGAAGCCTCTCAGAAACCTTACTTGATTGGCTCCTGGTCGTCCTTGTCCTCTTTGCTGTGGAGGATTTTGATGCCGCTCTTCTTGGCTCGTGGACAACCAGACAGACTGCAGGACATAAGACAAATTAAAACAGACAGATTTTTGTTGTAGTTCCATGCGCGGCTGCAGGCAGTTGTAGTCTGAAGCATGGTTACTGTACCTCCTGTGGGAGGCGTAGTTTCCAGTGATGTGTCCAGATCCATCGCAGCCGGGGGTCGGACACCTGAGGCACACACAGGCAGCACAAAGGTTAACAGGAGGTCAAAACCTCACAACTGTGTTACCACATGATGGAACTGTAAGACAGCAGTTGAAGAATACTGAATGAGCACTGTTTTGTAGATTTTGTCTTGAGCCTGAGCTTGAGCTTGACCACAGGCTTGACCCCCATCCAGACTCCATCTGAATCTCCAAACTGCTCAGAGTCTTGTTTAGTGGTCTTGACTGCAGCCCTGCCCTGAACGTTCTCAAAATGATATTGACTTGGTAGACTCACTTGAGTTCTTGTGAATTGGTCGTCATCATCCCGCGGATGTTCTTGTCGGCCAGCTGGCAGCTTGGCAACCTGCCGGAGGAAGAGAGACAAACTGAACACCAACATTTGAACTTAATAAAATGCATGTGAAGTTGT